>NW_016167189.1:0-22113 GCF_001687245.7 Rhagoletis zephyria | reverse complement strand
AAAAAAAAAAAAAAACATACAGACAAGCAAAAGGCCAAAAAGGAAGAAAAGGAGAAGAAATGGCTTAAAAAATGTATATTTAAAAAACTCGTTTAGGCTGTTGTGACGGCTTTTAGGAAATAATGCTTGAATTGGCCGGCCGTTGCGGCTGTTAAAAGTCTTTCACCAAAAAATTTCATCAATTTCGAAAACTCGTTCTGCCTTTGTCTTTTCTTTTCTCTCTCTTGTATGCAGTTTTGGCTATTGTACTCATATTTTTCCTGAAACATTAACTTCAACTCGTTTTTTGAGCCATTATTATTTTTTTTTTGAATTGTTGTTCGCCTTTGAAACTTAATGCGGTTGTTGTTTTAGGCTTGCAATTTCTTTAAGCATTTTATTTTTAGCGCAAGCACGCATCCGCATTTACATACCTACTACATACACACATGTGGCTGCACTTGTTGATGGCATCCCATAGGACCGACAATTAAAATTATATATAATTATTAAGTTTTTTTTTCTAAATTAAAAACTGCTTAAAATCCTCATTAAAAATATTCACGCACTTAATGGGCCTTATGCATAAAAAGTGAGCTTAAGCTCAGACTCAATTTTTGCACTGAAGGGGTGAGCTCAAGCTCAAGAATTTGTACTGAAAATCGAGTCGGAGCTTAAGCTCACTTTTTATGCATGAGGCCCAATATGTACAACAATACTTATATACGCACATACACGCATATACTTTCTTTCATCAGAAAAAATATGCACTTAATATTTAATCACCTTTTCTTATCCACGCCCTTAACCACTGATAACTATGTACCGTCACTAACGCTACTACGTTGCTTAGCACTTACTATTACGTTATGACGAATCTATTTACTTACGCGTGCGCCTTTCGCTTTAATTAAATTATTAGTTTTATTTTGTTTTTAGATTTTTACCGCGCGCGGTTTTTTATCCGCGTTGCGTTGCGCACCGTTTGAAAGAGCAGTTAGACTAAGCGTCGGAAATGGTGAGCCCTCAATTTTTATACTCTGCGCGTTCGCTTATCAATCGTACAGGCGCGCGTGCAATAAATCGTTGTGCCGTTGAGTGAGGCGCACGCGGTTGGAGCTTCGAACTTTGGAGCGGCGCGATTGCGGCACAGTCAGGGGCGCGCGCTTTGCTGACTGAGTATAAGCGGGCGTTTCACTCGTTGGGTGCTTGCAGTGCAATGTTGTTGATTATGACTTTGTATTGTTATTTGATATATGTAAATGCGTTTGTTGTTATTGTTGTTGTGCTGTGAAAGGGGCTGTTGCCTACCCGCCTCTGCTATTGCAATGGCAAATGTTGCTCTGATTGCAGTTGCTCTAGCAGCGCGCCGCTGCGTTTTATGTAGTATAGTGGTGCCTGCCGGCGCCGCACGGAAAACGTAAAATTGATTGTTTATGCGTAGGCAACAACAACAATGCGTTAAATATTTATTTGTGCAATTTTCGTGGGTTTTCTTGCAGCTTTTCGCTGCTTTTATTAAGGTTGTTTATGCAAAATTTAAACTCTTTCCTCTTGTGTTTGAATTATTTTATGCTGCAATTAATTCGCTCAAAAATTGTTGCTTTGTTGTTTTTTTTTGTGGTTTGTTTACATCTGGTATCCCTATTGTGGTTGCTGTTGCATTTATGTACATACATACATATGTATGGATGTGTGTCTGTATGTAGCTCACTGCATAGTCATTTGACTCTATCGCCGCGCGATGGTTGCTATCTCCTACTTCGGGAACGCTTTTGACAATCACTTCTCTTTTATTATTTCGATTTTTGTGCACTTATAATTTTCTGTTGTTCACAATTTGTGGTTAAGAAAAAAAAAAACAAAACACATTTTTCAGACTTTCAAAATTTCTGTTTTGTTTAGCATTTGTTTTTTACATAGCTTTGCCAGCTTTCTACTATTTACTAGAAAAAAAAAAATTGAAATTTATTGTGAATAGCGCTGGTATCTATTTCGGATCAAAGACAGCATGATTCAGTAATAAAAATGTGATAAGCTGGCAGTTTTCTCGTTCACAGGTCCCCTTTGAAAATTTACTTGAAAAATTGCTTTAAGTGTAAAATTTTACTAAGTATGCAGTAGTTTATATGTATGTACATATGTAGCTCAATGCATTTACATAATTATATACATGCACTTATAAAGCCAATTTAATTTATATACTAATGTAGAGAAATATTTAATTTTGATTAAGTTCGTATTTCGTAAAAAGTGCCAAATTTCATGCAAAAACTATTAAAATACAGTTAGCTCAACTAACTGAGCCCGCGACATTTTGACCAGTTTTGGCTTTTCCTCTTTCGTTTATTTAACGTTTTTTTTTTTATAAAAGCCATAAAATCGACATTTCAAACCATGTATACAACCAATAGAAATTCAAAAAAATATCATCAAAATTTCAAACTTTTTATTCAAATTTTTACAAAAAAATTTAGTATGCGGTTTTAAAGCCCATTAAATCTTCAAGTGGCTACAAAGTACTGCTGAATTTTGGCATCTTTTTTTGCTGGCAGTGACACGCATTTCTTCCATACAAAACATGCTCGATATTTTTTTTTATATAAAAGAAAATGAATGAATGAAAATAATAATTTTTTTTTAAATTAACTTGGAGCTGAAAGGCGAATATGAACTCCTCTATTTTTCCAAAGTAAAGCATAACTTAAAAAAAAGGAAATAGGAAACATGCTTTTGTGTTGGAAGAATTTAGTACAATTGAATTAGGGTCGAATACTGGTAACCTGAAGATTTTTTATTCAAAATTCTTTCTACCCAGTGTTAAAATTTCCTGTTTTTTTGAAAAAAATTAATATTTCGCATAAAAAAATAAAATAAATATTGGACGTTTACACATTTGCAAGTGCTTGACTGAGCTTCTCCTACAATTTGGGGTGTGCGCCTTGTCACGCAACTGAAAGGCAATTGGTTTTGATGAAAAGCCATTTTTTATACCAGAGGTTTTTTTTTTGATGTTGCTCGGACCCTAAACAACCTATGAATGGAAGTGCGCTTCTCTACCCACTCGACCTCCGCGGCCGCCCTCCTTCGCCCTAATCCAAATTCCCATTCCGTTTTCGGCGCCCCTTAGAAAATGTGAACCCCGTATAAGCCATTTTTTCAAGAGTGGGCCAAAAAGGCCCACTACACATCAACTCTAAGTAAAATGTTAAATTTACTTCAGGAGCTTTATTCTCTAAACTGGTTAAGAAATAAACAAGGGAACTATTTTTTGACAAAGGCGTAGAGAATTCGATAATATTTTAAGTTAGTTTTATCAACATAACAAACGTTTGACTTTGACCAGTCTGTTAAGCATCATTGCATTAAAAAAATCAACTTGAACGCATGCTTCTTACCTAATTTTTAGCATATGACTATGAAAAAATTCATTTACTCATTCATTCTTTGTGTCGGATCATTGTTCTCTTGAAGAACATACCAGCATATAAAGAATACTTAGTTTACAAAATTTTTTGTTTTGTGAAGCATCCCCAAAAATTAATATTTCGCAAATCGCTGGAGCAGGTAGCTGCCTTTAGTGGGCCAGATAAACTTGATGGTGTTTGTCATTTAAAAGGTAGACTCGTCTGTGAAAACCACATGACTCCAGTCATCATCTATGTATGTTACACTTGTCATCTGCTAATTAAGGCAGCAACGTTTTGATCAATTTTGGCTATTTTCCTTTTGTTTATTTAATTTGTATTACTTTTTTCATAAAAGCCTAGTTCTTTACACATTTGAATCTGTACAAAAATTATAAAAAATCTGCAAAGTTTCATCTAAATTTTCAACTTTTTATTGAACTCTTTCTGAATTTGTTTGAGTATACAGTGTTATTAAATTCCAATAAAGTGCAAGTTTGAAGTTGCTAAAAATCGCATTGATTTTTTGGGATTTTTTTTTTTAAACTTATGTACATATATTCTTCCATATAAAGTATGTATGTATGTATGTTCGAAATTTTTTTTTTATGTGGGAAAAATGCGTAATACCGTCAGAAAAAAAAATATCTAAAATCAACGCGGTTTTCTAGCAACTTAATGGGCTATAGAACTGCAAATTAAAAAAAATCGAATATTTTATAATTTTTACATGAAGTTTGAAACTTGGATTTGTATAGTCCTTGCATGTAATGATACAGACTTTTATGAAAAAATAAAAAATATTAAATAAACAAAAGAAAATTAGTCAAAATTGATCAAAATGTTGTTGGCTTAATTAGCTGATCAGAAGTGTATATACATCTTCCTTTTTTATTAAAATGAGTGGGGGAAACAGCCTCTGCATTGACTAATTGCCCTTAATTAAGTAAAAATCACATTTGGGGAGCCACTCTATTGTTAAAAAAAATTTCAGTATTCATTAAAAAAGAACGTGACTATGCAGCATTTCACTTTCTAAGGGTAATTAGAATTATACATAGTACATATGTACTATGTATGTCATGTATGTACTGTATGTATGCATGTATGTATGTACGTAACTGGCATAAATATAACGCAACTGATGGCTAATCCATCCATCCATAAAAAACCCAATTAAACGACAGCAAAACGTTTGTTGCTTTAACTGTGAAAATTTTAAAGCATTTCTCCACATTTTCTTGTAGCAAGTGACCTCTGACTGAATTCGCTTCACTTTGTCCGATGTACGTTTAAATGTAGTTTATTTTTATTTTATTTTAATTTGTAACGTTTCCAAAAAATCGCATAAACTTGAAATTCTAATGCCGCATTGAAGCGACTGTGACCGAATTTAGTATTCTAAGTGGCGTTTATGTAAATATTGCACACATTTTTAATGCGCATGTAAATGTACACACGAGAAGTCTAAGTCACTTCCACAGTATTACCAATTTATGAGGTAGCACGAGAACTACATATATGTATACATAACTACCCTGCCGGAAAAAAGCACTATTTCTAGTTGGCACGCTTAATTCCTTTACTAAAAAGCACCTAAAACCCCTAAACAGTTTGTTAAAATTTTTTGTTTGTTCCGAGATAAAATTGGAGTGCACACAGCTCGAAATATTATTACGTGCGCGTTGTGCCAATAAATGATTAGCTGACATATTTTGTATGCAAGTAAAATTTTTGATGGTTGTGACTTGAATTAAATATTGGAAAAATTGGCATTTTCGTGTTCTAAATCTGGGTATTTAATTTTGTAAATGCAGTTTTCTGTAGATTTGTATTTCTTTAATAAAATATGTATGTAAATATATTTTTCTACCCACACACATATGTATCTATTTTTATTCAAATTCAATGCATAATTAAATACCAACACAGATAGTTTTCCTACTAAAAACTTGTCTTATTTTTTCCCTTAATAAGTTGTTATCTTAATTAATTTCACACTTTCTGTTGTGACTTTCACGTTTTGCACTGTCTCAAGTTCTTGATTTACAATTTTACTTAATTAAGTACTTGGATAACTTTTGTGGCCAACCAGCTGAAATCTGGCGTGGTTAATTTGATCTGCTGCATAAAAAGAATAAACAGAAAAATCTACTTTCTTTCACTGAAAGCAACGAATTGCTTTCAGCTGTTTTTACTTTATTCTACTTCGTGTGGCATGATTTGTAAGCAAATAAATACATATGTACATATGTTTTATAAATTTTTAATGACCTGAAGAAACAAGACTGCCAAATATTTTTTTTTTTTTGTGTTAAACTAGAATTGTTAAAGTAATTGAATAAAAAAAGAAAGTTCTATTTATTACCCAAGTAGATCACATACATACATACATACATACATGGGTATGTGCATATGTATGTAGTATGTAAGTTAAAAAACAGCGCCAAAAAATTCATTGTTATGATTCCGTTCAAAAAATTTTTTTTTTTTAATTTTTTAAATATTTTTATGCAAATTTTTTAAGCTTAACCCGTTTTGTCATATAGGGTTTTCAAAAGTTCTTGAAGAAACTATTTTTATTCAGAAAAAACTAAATTTTTGGAGATATTTTCTAATCGGTCCAGCTCCCTTAAATCTTAATATTTTTCCGAAATATTTTGGTGGACGTCTTCAAATATAACAAATTTTGTAATCCCGACGGAAAAGTCGCAACTTTTTTTTGTGATGCAGTCTAATGTATATATACATATGTATGTGTGTACTAGGGATGTTGCGAATGTGGAATTCTAGACATCCGCGGATGCACATGCTAATGTCGGATGTAACCTCCTGACTTTCATCTTCACTTGAAGAATCCAGCATCATGGCAAGATCGTTATTTAAACACCGCTTACTATGCGAACCAGATGCTTCAGGTTTTTCTAAAGCATTTTCCAAAGAACTCCTCATTCCTATTCTTTTGGCTGTTTCGAAAATTATTCCAGTGTTATTCGTAGTAAGTGACTGGTTGCAAATGCGAATACGAATATTTGCAACAACCCTAATATTTACGCACCCAAATGCGCACAAACATATTCGTAATTATTTTGTTATTTTTTTCTTTTCCTTTCTTTACTTCCTCGATTGTTAACAAATTCTTTCAGCAATTTTCAATATTTATTTATTTTTTTTATTAATTTATTTTATTATGGCGAAATTGATGGTATGCACATACATATGCGCATATGTATGTACTATCCCTTGTTACTTTCTCATTTCACTGAACATTCATTATAATTAATTATTTTGCCACTTTTGTGTGTGCAGCCTTTTCTGTGGTTTTTGATATTTCTAGTTTTCAACGAATCATTGCCATTATTTATAAAATGCACAATTATATTTTTTTAATTCTCTTTTTCGTTTAAGCTCATTTGTTGCATATTGAAAATTTGATCGTTTTTTTTTTGTTGCCTAACGAACCATTAATGAAGATCACTTCATCTGCAGATCTTATCTATTTACGTCTTCCATGAACGTAAGTGTGTTCACATAAGTATGTAAGTCTACTATTGTATATATGTATGTATGCAAATGTGTACCAATCGAATATAACGAAATCTTCTCCACGAAATCTCTCTACTCATTGAAAGTGAAAGTGTGGATTTTTGGTACGTTTCTCAAATCAGCGATACGCTGCTTAAGGGCGCCAAAAAAATACATACATATGTACATAAGGTTGGTCCAAAAAAAAGAAAAGTCGGAATTTTAATGCTATCACTCCCTAGGATTGTTCTATATAGAAAAAAAATTATAAAATTATACCCCTGTTTTTTTTTTATTTTGAAATCAAAAAATATTTAGAGGTAGCTCAAAGCGCTCAAAGTTTTCCAGGTATTTTACACATGAAAACAAAAACAAGCTTTTGTAGAAATGGTATCGAATTCTTGAAAATCAATATTTTTCGATCGGTAAACTTGGATTCTCTTCAGCAGATTTCCAATAACAATACTCAATTGTTTATCTATCCATTTTCTATTATTAAAATTTTTTTATAGGACTTCCAAAATCCTCAAAAAAATACATAAAAAATCGCTAGTATTAAAAAAAGGTAAAATAAACAATTGGGTCTTATTATTGGCAGTCTCCGGAAGAGAAGCAAGGATTGCGATTCAGATTTTAATTTTTCACATGCATTTTTGGACCACCCTCGCGTACATGCATACATAGGCACATGTACACACATATGTATGATGTCTTTGAGTATACAGCCACTATGTCAATGGATTCAAAACTTTTTTTGTTTGATTTTATGCTTTTTTGTCTGTATTCTAATTTCCAATAAATAAGCGCTTTCGGGCGTTTTTTGTTTTGTTTGTTTTCCTTTTGTTGTGCGTAAGTTTCATATGTTAATTACTTCCACAATTATTTAATTTAAGTAGTTGTGGTTGCATAATATTTTGGTCAAAACGATTGCTTCTTTTTTTGTTGGTGTATTATTGCTGTCTTAAGTCGCAATAAATTAAATACTCGTAAAATGTTTTCTAAATTTATTTGCCTTTAATGTTTGTGTAACATAGCACTTTTGTCAGACAAAAACCCATGGTGGCAAAATAAAGCCGAATTTAAAATTTGGTAATGCGTACATACATATCTGCTTAGGTGTACACCTAATAAACTTTACCGGCGACCTTAAATATATATATGAATGTTCGAAAGTTACAATTTAACAAAATCCTAACCGGCATATTTATTGCAAATTGTAATATTTTACACTTAAGAAAACGTGATGAGAGTCATCAATAGCATTTCTGTAAAAGCCCTCACATTCGGGGCGTTGTCTTGCGTATTTAATGGGAAATGTTAAAAATGTATTAATAAAATCATAGTGGTATGGTTAGTGATTCAGCAACAGTTAATACAGTATTAAAAAACCATTTAAACACTAAGTACTTAGATATAAACATATTCTGAATCCTATCCTCTTATTCATCATGCATACGAGTCATTCGAAAAATCTCTTTTTTAAATCTTTTTGGGTAAGTCCAATAATATTACTTGATGAATTATAACTTCGTTATGGAATTACCTCGAAGCGCTTATGCTAATAACTATTTAAATTATATTTTAAGTCAGCGATGGGCATACTTACATACATACTTTTGTATTAAAGTACTTTGCATACTAAAAATTCCTATACTTATGTACTAGTAGTAGTATTTAGATATATCTAAATATCACACTATGTATGTGTGTAAAGTACCATCTAAATGTCAGTAAATTAAATCTCGCCATATTTCCATATTTGAAAAAAAGTTGTATTGATGAGTGTACGTGTCACTCATTTACTTCAATAGAGTCATAACTCAAAAAAGATAAACTCGAGAAAAACGGCTTTAAAGTTTTGAATTCCCATAGTAAAAATGAATGAAAAAGTCTCGCTCAGGACTATAATAGGCGATTAAACAGTTTTCGCATTCAAAACCGTTTCAATTTATATCTTCACTAATTTTAAAACTATATTAACTATTAAAACTATGACACCTTGCTAACAAGGGTTAAGCTTTATTCAATTATGGTCCAGGGAGAGGCCTTTTCGGTATCAACAATTTAAAAAATCGGATAGCAAATGAGAAAGGTATAGCAAAAAACGCGATTTAGAGGGTGAATAAAAAAAATGTTTACACCCAAAATTTTTTCACGACACAAGTATTCAAATAAGACTGACGCATGCTAAACTTTTTTCGTGATACACATACATACATATCTACAAGAGGTCACCGAAAAATGCAAAAAGGCAGCAAAAATTTTATTTTTTTTTTAATTTCTTTGTGAAAGTTCTTTAGACTTTCAGCCCCCACCCTCCTCGGTGACCACGCGTAGTATATTCCAACTAACTTAAATATAATATATTTCTCCTAACTTAAAATAAATGTCGCTAGCTTAGAGTGAAAAGTTGCTAAGTCCCATTTTAAAAACTTCACAGGAGAGGAAAACTTCTTATAGGCGCTTTCTTCAAGAATTGACAATACTATGAATGAAACATTTTGGCCGGTTAAACCAAAGCAAAACTCCATATGAATCATGAAAAGTGGACTTAGCAACTTTTCACTCTAAGCTAGCCATATGGTTTTCGTGTATCAAACTCTTCATTTAGCAGATTTCTATTTTTCGATCACATCATTATGTCATTTTAAGGTTTATCCAGATGAATTCAGATACAGTTAAAGAACTTTTTAGGACAAGAAGTAATAATTATTAAATAACTTTTTTTCAGTATAAGGCAATTCATTTGCAATTACATTGATGCATGCACCAAAACAATTATACAAGCTCGACTATTATGAATTTTTCGAGAGTACCAGCAAAACACTAAATTAAGCTTGCAGTGTATTTTTTTTAAATAGTCATGTATGTATGTATGTACGTTGATTTGACATTGCCGCCTATAAGTATGCACTGAATTTTAAATCGTGGATTTAACAGCAAACAGCTACGATCAGAGAATGTTAATTTAATGAGAAGGCGCAAATGTTAAGTAACATTTTTTCAAGTACTAATTAGAAGATCTGAGATGCGGGAGCTCACCACTGAGATCAAGGAGTTCGCCACACCAATTTTAACTACCATATTCTATGATGAAGTGAGAACTTTGTAGTAAGTTTACATAAATTAGCTGCCGTTGGTGAAATATATTTGCAAATTTACGCCGTCAGATTGTGAGTACTGTAAAATGTAGCCTGCTTTTTTCCAATTTTTTGCGGTGATTCAAAAACCAGTGGAAAGGGTGGTATTTTTTACTAATTAAATTTTATATTTATTGTTGTTTATTAAAACATATATCGCTAGCTTAGAGTGAAAAGTTGCTAAGTCCTATTTTAGAAATGTTACAGGAGAGGAAACAAAAAAATTCTTATAGCCAATTTCTTCAAGCATTTCGCAAAACTTTGAATACAACATTTTGGATGTTTAAAGGAAAGCAAAACTCCATATAGGGATTCGTACTTTATTCAAAGATTTGATGCTATGTATTTTGGCCTTATCGGATTTTCGGTGCTTATTTTGGACTTTTGGAAAATTTTCCTTTCATTGAATTTAAACGAGAATAAATAATACGAAATACCTCCATCCTTTTCGATACAATAAATTTTTAATTTCTCTAGCCTCCTGTATCAAAATATGAGTTTTCATAAAAAGTGGACTTGGAAACTTTTCAATCTAAGCTAGCGAAATGGACATAAGTACGTATATAAGTATTTTTGCATATGCAAATCCATCATTCATTTATAGCTACATATGAGTAGTCCACTTGCAAAGTGCGCTATGTAAATTTTTTCGATTTTTATCTTTTGGTAGGTAACGTACCAGTATTTAAAGTGCTTTCATGTCCACTAAAAACCCAGTGCAAAATCTTTCTTTATTCTGAAAAAATAGCATCAAATATTAACTAGTCTTACAAAAGTCGTTATCACACTTCTTTATACACTGAAAACTGCTTTAGGTTGCATAGATTGTTAATGTTATGTTATTTTACGTTATGTTATGTTATAATGCTATTAAGCTCTTATTTATCCAAATTCAGGTAAGAGAACAAGATTCAATTCAGATGTTACTTGTCGTAGTCGTTATTTTAATTTATGGCTTACTATCATAAAATCACATAACGCTGTTTGCAAGAGGACTACTCATATGTAATTAGAAATATTTTTTTGCAACAAAGTAAAAGGCGAATAGTTTGCGATTCATAATTCAAGTGTTTTTTAAGAAAAATATATAATAGAACTCATCTGCGTTTTGTAAGATTGTCTTAAATATTAAATTAGACGAGTGCTTAATCTACATATGTATATTATATATGTATATTATATATGGTTAAATCGCTGCTGTTAGTGATGATCGCAAGGCGAATGTTATTAAAATGAGAAATTATTCATTTTTGCATACAGTCATGGGCGGAGAAATTGGCCGAAACATTGCTAAAACTAAGAAAGCATAAAATAAAATTACTTAGTTTCAAAACAAAAAGTGCATTATGCATCAGGCTATGTTTTTATATAAGAGTGCCCATCTAAAGGTCGCTAACAAGGTGGCTAGTCCGCCCACAAATTTCCGATTTTCAAAAATAAGGGCTACTCTAATGTGCATACTTACAGACATACAGGCGAATATAAAGGCGCTCATACTATGTACATATTCTAGTTATTTAAACATTTATTTGCTGGCATTGCTTTTTTTTTTGGTTTAGCCCATCATTTTAGGCAAAAAGATTGAAGGTCATAAAAAGTTAAATTCAAAAAATGTTCACATGTAGTGTAAATTTTTGTTTATTTAGTTAAATTTGCCTAAATGCTAAAAGTAAATTAACTTAAGTACTAAATAATTACCAACTATGTGTGTTTAATACACATTCGTTTCAATTTATAATAAAAGCATTTAAAATTTAATGCCGAAATACTTTGAGTATTTTGTTTGTAAATTTTTAAAATGTCTCTATTCCTTTTAATATTTTAGTAATCTTTCCTTTTCTATTTTCGTGGCGTTCATTTTTTGGCTTGGTTTCAATTTAGCGCCGCTGCTACTGTCTTCATAAATTCGTATGCCTCCTCGCCCGATTCCACAATGTAGTGCGGTGGCATCAAATAGCCATAGCGCCCTTGGTCCTTTAGAAATATATTGTAAACGTATTGTGGATTAATGCGCTGCTGCACCCAATCGGCTGAGTTGCCAGCGCGCGCAAGTTTCAGTCGATAGCTAGTGCCTATACGGTACTCGGCTTGATTCAATTTACGGAAATTCTAAAAAGCAAACAAAACATAAAAAAAAGAAAGGCACTTGTAAAACAGGCTACAAACAAAAGCTTGGAGAAAAGGCGAACAAACAATGGACAGCATTTTAGTGGGCAGCAAATTGATTTTTTGTGCCCTNTAAAAAAAAGAAAGGCACTTGTAAAAGAGGCTACAAACAAAAGCTTGGAGAAAAGGCGAACAAACAATGGACAGCATTTTAGTGGCCAGCAAATTGATTTTTTGTGCCCTTAAAATTGCTGCACATACCCACATACATACATACATATGTATGTGTGTACTAGTAGTAACTCACCAACATTGCACGTCGCGCCACATAATGCAGTTGCCGTTGGTTGTCCGTCACGTAGTCTGCATCACCCCATGGATAGGTGATCGCTTGCCCGTAGGCGCCAAAAGACACATATGCACCCAAATATTCACGCATGTTGTGCAGGAATGTTCGTATCGCCTTCGTTTCCGGTTCGGAAAATTGCTTTGGTCCTCTGTATAAATTCTTACAAGGATTCTCCGACGCACCCGACCCACCCCACTGATAATCAAAATTGCGATTCAAATTTACGCCATAGCAGCCAGTTTTTCTATCGAAATAACGATTCTTCGACCAGAGGCGGTCGGTGATGCGCGAATATTGATAGCCATCGGGATTCGCTACCGGCAGGAAATACCAATCAATGTTGCGCATGTAGGCCGGCTCTTGGTCCCACAGCCAGGTTAATTTCGAGATGGCGCTGGTGAGGGCAGCTGGAGTTAGCCAATCGCGCGCCTGCATGCCGGCGTCAATAAAGATAGCCCAGTTTTTGGGGTTGCCATTAGAGATACTGCAAAAGTAGTGGGAGTTGATTTATTTCATTAAAACAATTAAAAATTAATAATTGATTTGTATTTAAAATACAAGATAATAACTCCTAACTCAAAAGAGATAACTCTCAACTCACCGCAGTACCTCCAAAGGCCGTTTATAATGCGTCACACCAATTTGCACAATCTCCGCCACATCGGGGTAGGTTTCCAAAATGTGCTGCATAAATTGTTGTATATCGCCAATGTCATGATACCGATTCCAATTCATTATCGTATCTGCAAATTTGTTTTTAAGTTAGAATTTTTGGTCATAAATGTCAATAGTAATTCGGTTTAATCCGAATGCAACATACTCTCTCTGTCCAACCATGGCATATTGGCATTGCTATTGTTTACTTCCATATAAGTCTCATCGATTGCGGTCTCGATATCGTCGATCATAACGTTGTAGGTGAAACCCGTTTTCGCTATAAAATCTTTGGCTTTTGCTGTATTTTTGTAATCAATTAAAATATCGATTCCATCTTGATTGATATGCCATACTTCGGCACCTAAAAAAGGAGTGAAAAGCTGATTTACACATACATTTGTGGCTTCATACATATACACGGTGTCCAAGAGCACCCGTCCACCCTTTATAAAATGGTGGGAACATTTGTTTTTCTGTACCATCATCCGGTTTCGACCGGAAGTGGGCTAAACTGGCCGGAAGTGCACTATTTTAACCGGAAGTCCATTCCATAAAAAAATTTCCGACAAAGGTTATGTTTTTCTGTCTGCAAAATTCGAATCTATGGTGAAAACATGTATGCCTTATTTAAAAAGTGGATTTCGGGTCAGTTTAACCAAAATCCGGCCGAAACCGGAAGTCAGTAATACGACCAAAAGATAGAGTGGATATCCCCGACCTAATTTTTTTTCTCCAATAAAAAGAAGTCCAGGACGAGTTGAAGTTGAATGGTCATTTAGAGCTTGGAAAATGCACTTCCGAGAAAAAGTTTCAAACAAAATTTACTATTTTTATTGGTGACTAGCAAATACCCGGCGTGCTTCACCACGCGTTAAACGTATTTTTGTGTTGTTTCATACCGTATTGATATATTTCATTTATTTACCAATATCGTTAAATAAAAATTTTCAAATAGATGGCAACCCTCCTCAACGATATTTTCGAAAGTAAATTGTTCTAAACTTTTTCAGTTTGATACCCATTTTGCAATTTAATTTATCTTATCAATTAAATAAAATTAAAATTTTCATACATGTGGCAACCTCCACAAATATTTTCGGCTGTAAGCCTTCCTAAACCTCTTTCTCTTAACAGCCATATTGCAATATTTTCTTTATCTTGTCAATATACTTAAACTGCAATTTTTAAACAAGTGGCAACTCTTTATTTTTCCTTCTTTCTATATTTTAAGTCGGACCTCTAACAATACATCGGTGAAAACTGCATTCAATTTCATGCATTAGTTTCCGAGTGATGCGCGTACAAAATACAGATAGACAGACATAAATTCTAAAAATTGTTGATTTGGCTTCTATTGCTCTAATAAAGAGCTAATAAAGCTTTCGGAAACTTATTTTGTTGGGCATCAAAAGTATAATATTTATTTTACTTATTCGCTTGAATGGAATTTGATTTTTAAAAAAGTTGCAACGCTCTTTAAAAATATTTCAGAAATGAAGCTTTCCTAAATTTCTTTCGATTGACATCCATATTGCAATGCGTTACTAAAATTATTAATTAAATTCAATTTGACTTATAAAGGTGGTATCCATCATCAAAAATGCCTTCGAAATAAATGTTTCTTAAACCTATTTGCTTTGCCATTACTATTGTAATACTTCGTTAAATTTCTGTATATTAGATAATATAATTGACCATAACTTTTTAAATAGGTGGCAACCCCTTTCAGAAAGGTTTTTGAAATGAAGGCTTCGCAAATCCCTTTATTTTACCATACACTTTGTAATACTTCATTTAACTTCTTAATAAAATTGAATCCAACTTTTTAAATAAGTAGCAAAAATATTTTCGAAATAATAAAATAATTTAAATCTCGCTCGCTTGATATCCATTTTGTAAAATTTGGTTGAACTTATAATTTAAATTGAATTTAAACCATGTCCTATATGTTAATCCAGGCTTTATGCCGAATCCGCTGAACCGGTTTAGCGTTAAAGATTAACAAACTTACATATTTACACACTACCTCACTCAAAAATTTCACATGGTACACTCAGAAAAACATCAGCCAAGTATATTTATCTCAACATATGATTTGTTTATAGTTACATTATTTAGTTATAGTTACCAAATAATATGTTGAGAGAAATATTTTTAGCTGCCTTTTTCTGGGTGTAGAATTTCACTGCCCAATCTGAGACGCTTTAATCGTTCTCATAAACGTAGTGCACGTCTTTAGCACACAACCAGAACCAATTTCACATCAATTCAATACATGTATGTACATACTGTACATACGTAACTACTAACCAAAGTGTTGCCAAAACGTTCTTAGCACTTCATTTTCTATGTCGTTTTCATGCACTTTCCACAATTGATAACCGTAGTAACGTTTCACTGAAGCGCTATTGCGATAGCGCATATTAATCTGATAAGACGATTGTGGTGAAAAAATATTAAACTGCCGTATGTCCACTGGCATTAGCCATTGCAAACTTTCCAAGGTATTTTCATATAATTCATCGCTTGATATTGCAGCGGTTGGAAAACCGGGAATGCTGCGCAGTAAAAGGAATTTCGGATTTTGTTGACGGCAGGGATGCGAAGGTAGCTTTGCTAGCAATAAAATCGTTGAAAACACAAGGAATTTGTCGTGCAAGTATTTTGCTAGCATAATGCGAAATTAGCGCTTAAGTATATTTATTTTTTACTTTACTTAAAATTTTAGCAAACGGCGATTGCGTTCGCAGATACAACGGAGACGCGGCTTTTTCGGCGGTAACTAACTAAATAAATAAATCCAATTCAATAATTTCAGCGCTAAGCTGGAGGCCCAAGAATTCTAGGCTAATTTATGTAAATTATATGCAAAGAATATCTAGTAACAGGTTTTAGTGTCATTTCATTATATGAATGAGCTGAGCAGAAGTTACAAGATGAATGAGGTGGTTAACTTGAGGCTATTTTGCTGTTTTACCTTAAACTTGACTTGCATAATTTTATAAAGCCACATGTTTGTATGGCTATGTGTGTATTTTTGATTGCGTGCAGTTTTGTTCTGCTTTAGTTCTTTTTTTTTGCGAATTTTACTGCGAATCTGGCCGCTAAATAGAATTTAATTTATTTTTGTTTTTACTGGAGAGGAGCTTATTTTTAATTTAGGAGGACAAAATCCTGTTTGAATGACTCAAATATCCCTAAACGATTGCCACATTGCCTGTTATTTGCAGTATGCGATGTTAGTTTTCATTATTTTAGTTTAGAGCAGTGTCCGCCAAAAAGAGAAGTCTTAAGATGAGAATGTATTAGTTATGAAATAAAAAATGAGAATGTGTTGGTGGTAATGCACGGAAATGCGTCATCAACCTGCTTCGCCTATTGTTTGCATGCAACTAACTAAAATTTGTTGCTCTGCTACTCTTTCTGTTGACGTTCGGATTGTGTACGTGTAAGAAGCCGATTGTGTACTTGTGAAAGGCCGAATATAGTTCGTTTCCCAGGAAAGTGTTTGGCGGTCACTGGTTTAGAGTCTGTTACCTTTGACATAATGTATTTGCTAGGATATGCTTTAAACATGCATGCTACAACTTAGTTAGAAAGATTTTGTTTATTCTGACAGGAAAGTCTTACAAATAGCTCGCTGGCCGACTTTCATGGCGACAAGTTCTTTCTACAGATAACACCTGAGCATGCTTCACATGGAGATGTAAACACGTACATATATCATTTTGCTCGCGATTCTCTAATAGTCGCAATGGCCGAGTAAAGAAAGCACTGGCTTGCCATTCGGGAGGTCCGAGGTTCGAACCCTCGGGCAACACAATTTTTTTCTTTTCTAAATTTATTAAGTTTTTTCCTTTTTTTATTTAATTTAATATTTAAATTTGTAGACTTTCAAAAAGGAAAATATTTTTTTAATTTCTAGGAACTGATTTTATATATTTCTTTCTTACTTTTAATTTAATTTTCTTTTGATTTTTAGATATTATTATTATAAGAAGAAAAAAATATTTTTTAAATTTATTAAATTTTTAGAATTTTTCATTAAATTTTTGTTTTCTTTTTTTAGTTCTTTCCTTTATATTTGGATTTTAGCGCTTTAAAAATATTTCTTTTTTTAATTTCATTTAGTTTTTTTAAATTCATTGTTTAAAAAAAAATATATATATAATTTTAGTCTTAATGTTTAAAAAAAAATATATAAAATTTTTTAATTTAATTTAATTTTTAGAAACTCATTTTATTTATTTTTCGTTTTTTAAATACATTTTCTTTTATTTTATTTTTTTAACGACTTTGACTAATGTCTTACGTAATACCTTTGTCTTTCGAAAGACTGTTGCCAGAATTGTCCCGTTAGTTAACAATTCACTAACTTACCAAATTTTTCCAGGAACTGCTGCATACTTTCAGTGTGTTGGGTGTTATCGCCACGCTTGCGTGTTACATTAAATGCAATCTTCCATAACTGAGCAGCGTGATAATTGATGAAATTCTCATCGAATTCACTGCGATAATCCGACTTACGACCGACATGCGTATTCGGACGCACAGCACGCAAAAAGCTACGAAGAAAAGGTATACGCGCAAGAATACTGGTGCGTGGTATTTCTATAAATTTGAGCGGCGGCACTTCATTCACATCCACCGGCAATTCAAGCATAGCCTGTGCTAATGTCGTAGGCGGCAATAGAGAGCACAAAACCAAAAGTGACATTAAAGTCATGGAACAGCAGATTGTAGGCATCCTCGAACTCCTTGGCTTTATATATTTCTCTATTAAAATAATAAATTTCGCTATTTATTTTAACTAGTAATCTGATTCGAACACACGATCCGTTCGTTATAAATGCTTAACTTAAAATGCATGGACAATTGGCGGTGGTAAAAGATGGAGCATTTTGACTAGTGAAGCTTTGTGTTGGTTTATGGACTTGTCATTTCTCTTGTGAATATTAGTACTATTGTCTTTGAGCTATGTGTGTAGGAAAGTGGCTTGTAATTTTCTTAAGAGGCTATATTTCACTCTACAAAAGAGCAGACATTGTAAATAAGCAAAAAAAAACACAACAGTCCCAGCGGTATCTTAGACCATTGATGTCTTTTCTCCATTTCGCCGCTTTTATGTGGATATAACTGAACAGCTGTTAAACTTTTAAATTCCGTCATGTTATGCAAAATTAATTGATTTGCATATTAGTAACAATAAACATGGAGGGAAATCGAAAATACATAACTGCTTCATACACTGCTGGTAATGATCATTAGCTGTGAAATCGTGGCATCAAGCGGTAACAACATCACCACGGCAATAGCGGCTGCTGAAGCGTCCGATGTTATCGCTGGCTCCCGAAATTCTGTTGTTACCGTAATTAAAATAGCAACGCAATAAATGTTTCTATTTGTAAAATATTTTACAAGAGTGCCCTTTTTGTACGAAGGGCGGTTTGAATGGCTTAAAGTAAAATATTTATATACATATATACTGCTGTCCAAAAATACAAAAATATTGGGTCATATGAAGAGTCTCTGCTGTGAGTGAATGCCGGACCCAAGAGTGGTATGCTCGATTCCACTGCGGAAATTTTGTCGTCAAATATGCACCTCGCTCTGATCAGCCAATCACTGGAAAGCTTCATGAAACAATGCAAATGGTGTTAGACGGAGGTTTTCTCTCAAGCAAATTTCCTGGCTCTATAGTTAAGCTCATTATGCTCTATGGAGTCCTTCATCTGGTGGAATGCACTACAGAAGGCCACGTCAATCGTTAGGGCGGCCGAGTTCAATGAGCTGCCCTGATTGGAATCAGTGGGGCGCTTAGGACCACTCCAACTCTGGCCTTTAAGGTCATGCTTAATATAGCGCCCGTCGATAAGCTGCAGTCAGACTTAGAGGCACTGGTTGGTTGACTGATTCGGGGTCTCAACACTCTAGTATTCTCGGGGGCTTCGATTTCATCCCTGCCTATTCGAACGAGTGGTTGGCAGGAGGCACCGATGAACTTTTACACGCATGGGTCGAAGCTTGACAGAAGGGTCGGTGTAGGAGTATTTTTCTGGGAGCTCTCCATCGACCTAAAATTTTGGCTTCCAAATCACTGTAGTTTTTTCAGGCGAATGTTGTTGCTATTAAGGAAAAAATTAATTGGGTGTTGTGCGCGATGCCGGTAAGTGATCACTGCTCTGGGCTCATTTACGGTACGTTCAAAGCTTGTTGGGAAATGCTTTAATTCACTTTCGATCGCTTCGGATGATTACCTTGTCAGACTAGTATAGGTGCCAGGCCATAGTGAATATCGCATAAAATTGTGGGACTGATGAGACAGCACCCACGAGGTGATATCGCTAAAAAAAGAGAGGGAGGAACAGCCCTTGACTACTTGTGGACTTCTCTTGGAGAGATGGGCCTCGGGTCAACTCAGTGAACGCTGGGGAAAACCAGGGCTTGTGCTACTGCGAGGTCATTCTGGCCGAGCGGACGGTCTAGGGATCTCCCGCTTCTGGTAGGTGCACTGATAGGCTACTGTCCCGTCATTAAATATCACACCGCACCCCGTTTATCGCCGCTGCATGGAGAACGACAAGGTAGAATCTTCTCAATACTTTCTCTTAGACTGCGGAGATTTTGCTAGATTACGGCTTAGGCGCTTAAGTTTGTACTATCTGACTAGTTTGGGGGAGCTCTTCGGCAGTGCCGAATCGGCACTAACATCTGCCACCTGTGAAACTTCGTTCTTGGCACCGTTCGCAGTGGTATAACAAAGGACCAACGATCGCAGTCCGAGTTAATCCGGATCAACGCTGCCGTCTGTTTAAGCTTTTAGGTAATAATGGTCAATATGTACTTGATTAAAATTAATTTTCAACCAACCAAAAACCCGCGAAGACTTTTCATATGACCCAGTAAGTATGTTATAAAATTCAAATTAATAGTAATTTTATGCAAATTCAAATTATCATCTTTCACGCGCTTTATTCATACCTGTCTTTCGCTAGTTCTTCTTTCCTGTCAAGCAATATTTAATGCTTACAAAAGAAAGTATCCCTAAATTCGTTCCATATATTAAAATGTAGTTTCATAATGGTCTTCTGTGAAATATGCTTTTACTTTTTTTTTGTTTTTTTTTTTATTTATTCATTTCCTTTTTTTGTGATTTAGTTCCTAGAGTTAAATCGTAGTTGAATGAACTGTTCGTGCTAACGAGACATCGCTTAATTATTTAAGCTTTTTTTTATTATTACGAAATCGGCTACGCTTATATACTGATGTACATATGTACGTGGGGAATTCTTTTGAATGAGTGATATAAGTCTAAATTCCAAATTGTGTAGAAAAATTCAACAAAATTTTACAACAAAGTTTTTATTAAGAAGTTTTAGAAAAAAGAACTGTTATAGCCCACTAAATTCTAGCTTGATAAAGTGCAAGTTTCAAGTGGCTAATAAATCATTTTTAACCGATTTCCAAAAAAGGAGGAGGTTATCAGTTCGTCGGAATATTTTTTTATTTTATTTTTATTTATTTATTTTTTTGTTGAAGTCGGTTTTTTTATGCTAAAAATTACTTGTTATAAATATTTTTGCCGACGCTGTTCCGTAAATACATATCGTCGATGTTTTTGCAAAACCGCCCATCGACCAGTTACCTTCTCAAACCCATAACCCACGCTTTTCTGCAATTGGAACACTCACAACATCAGCTGGCAATAAGGATCATTATTGACCACTGGCTTATGGGAACGCACGCCAGCGAAATGGCCTTTCCGGCGAATGGCCGAGCTTCTCCTCCGACTCCGTGCGCCTTGGTGTTGTCACACAAAGCGGAGGGACCTACAGTTTTACGCCGCCTCCGAACGGCGATTGTATTTTTATGAGAAGCTGTTTTTCATGGCACAAAAACACTCGGAGGTTTGCCATTGCCTGCCGAGGGACGACCGCTGGTAAGAAAAAACCTTTTTCTATATTTTTTGCGATGTTGCTTTGACCAGGGCTTGAAACCAGGTGCTGATGAGTGAAAGCGCGCACTGCTTACCACTACACCACCCCGGCCGACACGCTTTAAACATACAATGGCATATTTGTTTATTATAAAAAATAATTGCAGTGAGGTGGTGAAAAGTCCTTTTGCCCCTCTGAGTGGAAAAAAAAAATTTGGCCATCCTAGCTTTCAAGATGGCCGCGATTCGACAACCCTCGATGCCCAAATACCGGATAGTCGACTTTTAATAATCTATCCCCCTTGGAAGGATTGAATTCTTATTCTCAAGAGAATTATTCCCATCTATAAACAGAATCTTAAGAAATATTGTAATATGCATTTCATAGTGTTCGCTTTTGCCTAAAAAAACTTTTCGCCTTAATGTTCCACGTTATTGACAATATTCTTCAAAAATGCCACTATCGAAACGAATATCGATTGCTTGTGACGTGAGATGCGTTTGAGCGATAAGGTGCATATTTTCACTATCTACATATTTACATATGTATTTGAGTTTGTAGTGCGCCTTGTAGTCACTATTCAGTTTATGACATTTTAAGGAAAGCTCATTTAATGCCGTCAGAGACAGGAGTCCTACTAACTACTTAACTTGCATGAACACAAAGAAACAAAAAAAAATGGAAAATAAGAATTCAAAATAATAGAGAACAAAACAAAAAAAGACAATGGCGGAACAAGGTCAAGGGTTTGCATAGGGATTTTTAGATAAATAGCAGCAGTAAGGGAAGAGGGGTCATGCAAGGCTCATGGCAATTGTTGATTTTGACTTGTGAGTTTGTGCAACTCAATGAATTTTACATAGATATACATATGTGTTTATGTACATTAGGGTACATCACTTTCTGCGCAAAAAAAAACACACACAAAAAAAATTGGTACTCTTCTCCATCGGAATTAAAAAATTTATTGTATTTTAAGATTTTCTGCAAAGTATTAAGATTTACGTGAGCTC
>NW_016167188.1:20509-22121 GCF_001687245.7 Rhagoletis zephyria | reverse complement strand
AGGTATTGAGCATTGATTCATCAAGCATTCCATGTTCAATAAGCTACTCCACAATTGGACACAAAGTTTCACTTACTCATGGAATACCCCTTATCAAAACTTTTTGAAAAATAAATTAAATAAAAAGATTTTTAGCAAAATAAATAAAGTCACAGAACTGACCTTTGAAATTAAGTACGGTTGGTCACCGTACTCATCCAAGATATGTATGTATATCTGATGTGGTAGTTCTATTGATACGAGTATTTTTAAATCTAAATTTGTAGTCCTTTTAAAGTAATGCTATCCTTATTGCACGATTGTACTTTATAAAAAACAAGTTCCAACCAACTTTTCCCCCCACTAAAGATGGTATAAAAGCTTGCCTAACATATACGAGCACTAACGACTGCCTCGAAGGTATTGCGCGTTTTTCTCAAGGCACACTTTTTCGTTACTCCGTCGTTAACGCGCACCCTTCGCTGTGCCACGAAAAGCTTAAGGAGAAGGAAAGCTCCCTCCCCTAAGTTCGCCTACAGCATCGCATACCTGCCTCACAGCTCTACAATGATGCAGGTATCTGCATATGCAAATTTACTTTCTTCTTTTTGGCAATTTGCTTTGCCATTTTACTGACTTTTGGCGGTTGGTAAGTATATGAAAAGTTGGTTTTTCGCAGGCGTCGTTTTTTTTTTTTTTTTAGTTATGTACATGCAAACCTATTTCCTTGATAGATAGTTACTGCCAGCATTCCTTGGGGTAAGCTCCTTTCTTCGTGCTTTTGTTGCCATTTTGTTACTTACAGCAGCAAGAAATTTGTGGAATTTGTATTTGCACTTTTTAGTTTTTAGTTTTTATTATTTGTAGCTCCCTCGTTGTTTACTCACTTCTTTGGCGTTCGTTCACTTCATCAACAATATTCGAGGAAGAGTACAAGTTAAATAGAAACAAAAATCAAAGTTTTGCAATGATTGTCGGTGGTGTGGATGCTGGCGGTGAAGATGAGTGGCAGCAGAGATGAGATTTCAGTTGAGTGGTCATTAGAGGAATTTGCTTATATGCATAGCAAGTAAGTCACGTAATTTGATTTCGAAATTTGCTAAAGCGAATAACAAACTATTGGCAACTAGCACTGAAATAACTTGATTGGAAAAACTTATCAAATTATTAGTTAATTACTTAAGTAACTACTTTGGTAAAAAAGTTTGATTTTAAATTTTTTTAACAAGAACTCTTTATGTCACTTATGTATTTTAAGGACATACATATTTCGTATTCCTTTGGTACAGTCGGTTGATTGGGCTTGTGTTCGCAAATTAGACCGGACCAGCAAAAAATTTCGCCGAGCGCCCCTGAGTCCTAACTATTTTTGCAAGGCAACTTCGGGATTTGTATCTTTTTCGTCATATCCTCGGCATTTAAGTTTGATGCTCTTATGTCGGGAGAGAATTTCCAAAGTTCATTGACCTCAAAATTTTTCTTTCAAAATTGCCATGCAAAAATACTTTAGACTCAGGGTTTGCGACGAACTTTTTTGCTTGCTTGTAAGGTCGTACGGCCTAATGTACTTTTAGGGAACATACCCATACTACGTGAAACACTTTTTGCAATTCTAACCCCCCCCCCCCCCCCC
>NW_016167188.1:0-20499 GCF_001687245.7 Rhagoletis zephyria | reverse complement strand
AATTCATTAATATGCTTTTGAATCATTTCTTACTAAGAAAAAGTAAAAAAAAAAAATTTATTTGGCTTATAGTATGAATTTGGTTTTACGGTTCCAACCGCCACCGAATTAGGCTGCACAGCTATTGTCATCCTGAATAAACAGCCAATAGAAAACTTTTGGAAATTTGAAAATTTTCAAAGGCGATATAGAAAATGATTTTTTGCCAATCTGAATTCAATGTAGATCCTTGGGAGCATCACATAGCGTAAAGTTGATGGGATTGCAGACGTTCTTCCAATGTCGGGTAGGAGAAAAAATAAATTTCTCGACTTTGAGAGAAAATGTCAGCAAATGACCAGCAAACTTCGCGCATACTGCTTTCGTTAAAATAAAAAATAAAATTATAAATTGGGATATGAATGAAAATGCAAAATTTTAGCTTGCAATACGATCCAAATATGTGCAAGGATTCCTCCCACCATATTTTGGAACTTTTCAACCACTAGGTCGCATTCATTTCTGAACGCACTGTCTTATTTCACATATCTCACACGATCTTAAAAAGTGACACAATTTGGCATTTTTGAAATTATATACACGTTAAGAATGTACACAGAGCTGTTTATTTCAGCAAAAGCTGGAACAAATTTTTTTTATAATTTAAAAAAAAAAAAAACCTAAGCTAAAGTTTCCCTGTCCATATCGTTAGCATGTGTTAAGAAATAGTTTTATTCGCATTTTCTGACAAACGTGTTATTTTAAGTTATGTCGTCTTTTAAGACTTTGTGCGATATGTGTAAATACTCTTCTTCGTCTTCATTTATATTACAAGAAAAAATCTCATCTTAACGCCGTTTTAAAGCTAAAGAAAGGGACTTAGCATATTTGTATATAAGATGATTGACCTCAAGCTCACTTAGCTATTATCAGTTGAACTAGTTGAAGTTGATTTGCATAGTGAAGACTAGTAAATTAGGGATTTAAAATTACACCATCGCAATGCTTGTTTAATTCTCTATACAAAATGTGTTTCAAAAAATGGGCCAATGAGAGCCACCAATTTGTTGTAATTTGTTTACGAAAACTTATGATGAGATATATTTAGAAAAAATTTAAATTTTATTGCAGATTCCAACATAATATCTATCCAGAAATAAAATTTGTACGGCAAGACTTTTCTTTAAGGCGACAAACCCCCATTGAAATGGGCGTGGCAATTGTAGGACTAAAGTTAGCAAAACGCAGATTTTATTACGGATTTCGGCAGAATATCCCTGCGTTAACAGCAAAATTGAAGCGAATCGGAGAAATTACGTATTTTTTTACGAAATCCGTCAGATTTACAAAAGAGTGGTTCAAAAACATAGTTTTGTGCGTATATGTATGCATATAAACTTTTTAGCAGCGCCACATTTTTATCAGAAAATTCCGAGAATCCAAAAAGTGGTACTGTTACGAGCTGCAGGGCATCATTTTAACTCGACCGGCTCCCTCTTCTACCGATAACGCTACTTCGTTGAAAGGTTTAAAAATATTTTGCGTCAGCAATTTGTCATCAAACTGCATTAGATCGTATCCTTGGAAAAGCAAAAAAACTTTATTTTCTAACCTTTGCAGAGGTGTACCGAATTCTCGCAGTTTGGAAACACGCAAGACTTTTCATTTAATATTTTCATCCAACTTCATCAAATTCAAACTTTTTAAACATTTTTTTTTACTTTTTTTTTAAATAAAAATTTTGGTGCTGGTGAATCTGGTAGCATGATTTTAGTTAAATGTATATATATTTTTGTATCTATATATAAATTTTTGACCAGACCTGCATTAATAATAAAAATAAAGTAAAGACGCTACTAAACACGCAGATCGAATCAGAATTGTATTATTTTCTATTTTGGCAACTACAGCCGAAAGTCTGACCTGAAGCAAAATTTGTTCATTTCAAATGCACAAAATTCAATGGCAACACAAGAACACAACGCATTTACAAACTTCTTTTATTTGATCATTTATTACTTTACATATTTTAATATCATAACAAATACGTAATCCTCACTTCCAGCGTATTCACATACATAAGTAATGCGCGCTAAGCTTCATTTTCCTTGAGACAATTTCACAATCGCCTCCCGGACTTAGTCTATTTAAGAAGTTTAGTTAAAGTTGTTATGTCAGACAACTTTATTTGCACTAATCCTTAACTGACAGGGAACACAGAAAACTGCGTGTACCAACAACCACTTCATCAGCGTCGAACAGCTTGCACCGAGTATGTACTTCATGTGCGAGATTGAGCAACTTGTACGACTCCTTGAAAGTGCGCCAAACAATTCTCTACTCGTAAGTCAAAAGCACGCGTATGGAAATACATACATACACACATATATGTGTGTGTGTATAGGCGCTAGGCGAACAGCTACTTATGCCCCCACATCCATTTCTATGGTTGCATTTATTGTCTTGCATGCTCCCTTGCCACAGTCATCTGTGGCATACTCTTGTTTTTTGTTTTTTCCTTTAGTAAACAGCCGGCAAGAAATTGAATCAAATTGCAGCCACATCAGCAGTGAAAACATTTGTAAAGCAAACAAAATTGCAATCAATTGGCTGCATTCACGCATGCGCAAATACATGCCCGAGCATAGGCGAACCAAAGTGTAAGCGAAGATTGCTCTGCTGCAATTTCACAAGAAGCTTGGGTTTGTAAGCTGTGTGGCTGCGTGGCTGTTGCCTGCGCCTACTGCCTTGCCATCAGTTGGCAATGTTACAGTCACCCACGCCAAGAAACACAGAGCAGCACAGAACTGCCATGTAGTATATTGGAATGTGTGTGGAACTATGTACATACATACATATGTGGCAAGAAAAATCACCTTGTCGACGTTGTTGCGTGTGAGAAGTGGGCGTATGTACATTGAGTCGGCGAAATGTGTCTGCAGTGCACGCGACACAGTGCGCAGGCGTGGGGCATAGGCGCATGAATGATTTGATCCGCATATGCATACAAAAGAGTTTAATGCAAGTAGATCTGAGTGCGCGAAATGAAAGTCAAATACCTAATCTTTACAATTATTGTGCTTGTTTTAGGTATTGTAATGCAAATGTAATGCTCCGCTTTGTAGAAGTGGCTTTAATGGATTCGACTGTAATTCAAGCCTCTTGACCCTGTCAACACACAAATGGATTTGGCAATGAGAAATCGTGCAAAAATTCACTAATCGTACCGAGAGTTGAAATTTAATGCAATTCAGTGTATACAAATAAAACGAAAGTGCCTAGAGATATAAGAATCTGAGCACAGTTTGGGGTGTAGTATAAAGTTTCCGAAACTAAATAGAAAACTGGGAGGGAAGCCATCAATGTAAAGCAGCCGTTGGCGGCCAGGTTGAAAACAAATTCACAAATTACTTATTGGAGATTTCCGGAATTGTAGGGCCGGTTTGTTGCACAACCAAAGCAAATCAGTAGTAAACGATCATACCAATTGAGTCTAATGAAAATGTCTCTACATAACTTGTCAGGATGAAACACTTGGACCTATGACGCGTTGGCTAACTGTGACACAGACTGGTATTGTAGCGGAGAAACTAATCAAAAATCAGTGTTTCAAATAGCTATTTGAAGAGCACATCATATAGCAGCATGCCCACCGTGGACGGTTTCCCAGTCAAATTTAACAGAAGTCCTTTTTAATTTTATTTTTTTATTTTTTTTTTACGGCGCAGAAATACTTTCCTAACAACAATGAATAGACCGAAAGCATGTTTCAAGCATATTCTCTTGAAGAGACAACCTTTTTCAAGCCAAGATCCTGATGCGCATCTGTGCTTTAAAAAACGTGCCTCAGGCAGCATGAAAAAAATTCGACTTCGGAAAGCTGCAGTAACAATGAACTTTCGCAATTGGCTCGCAATATTACAGTAAGACAGCAGCTCCCAACCACTTCGTACGGCTGCTGAAGAGATATATGGATGGCAAGTACCACCCACACGGAGCCCACTGGTATGACAAAGAGTGCCACGTAGCTTCTGCAGAGAAATATGCAAGAAATTGTGTAAGTCACTTATCATGCCTGTGATGGTGTATGGCGCGGAGCCATGGGCAATGGTAACATCGGATGAAGCGATTCTTTGAGTTTTCGAGAGAAAGATTCTGCGAAAGATTTATGGGCCTTTGGGCATTGGCTACGCTGGCTTGGTCCCATCGTACGAATGAAAATAAACGATACAGCTACGAAAGTATTCAACGCGGATCGCGATGCTGGTAATTGAGAAATGGGCAAGCCCTCTTCTGTGTTAGAAAGACCAGGTGGAGAAGGCTTCACTTGGCATTTCCAATTGGCATAAGTTGGTACAGAAGAGAAACGACTGGCGCACTCTGCTGGGCTCGGCCAAAATCGTTTAGGTGGTTACAGTGCCAATAAAGAAGAAGAATGATAAAATAATTGACCGCCGACTCCAAATTGTCATCGAAAATTCCCCTGATTCGCATTAGTTTTGAGGATTAGCTGCAGGACTTAATCCGGATTAAGTGCAGTTAATTGCCGAGGTGATACGGGTCAACGCTGCCTTCTGGCTGTGCTTTTAATGGAGAACCTTACGACCCCGCCTTCGAACGACAAATGGATTTTAGGGGAAGCTCTTTCATGGCGAAAATACACTCGGCGGTTTGCCATTGCCTTAACTCCCATTTCATTTCCATTTATTTTTTAACATTTTACTCGAAAAATTTGCATATGTAAAATATAGAAAAACGAATATTCAACTTTACCGCCTATCCCATGAGCAGTGTACGAAAATAAACTATATTGTACGTTACTATTTCGTTTCGTTTATTACTTTAACAGTTCGGTACAATACGAAACAAAACGGCTGAGTTCACTTTGGCGATAGTACACTACAGTAGTTTAGTAGTTACAGACGAAACAACAAACGAAATGAATCGTGCAGGGAAAATATTTTTATGTATGTACATATATGCAATAAACAAATACAAAACGAATGGCTGCAATGAATAAAAAAAATAAAAATGTTTTTTAATTGAATTGGATATGAAAATTTACAGAAAAAATTATTTTTCACGTAATTGAAACGTTTGCATACATATAAAACGTACCCTATGGTACAATTGTCACAAACGAAAAGCAAACGTTTCTCGTTGGGGAAAATGACAGTGAATCTTACAATTTGTTTCTGACTATTTACAAAACTGTACAAAACCACAAATGATATGATGATCGATGAGCAAATGGGAATTGTTTTGTACAGTTTATTTTCGTACCCTGCCCATGAGACACATTTTTCTCCATGCGAACTCGAGAAAATCGTTTACGGCAGCGTACCTACGCAGACCAATCAGCGCTTTCGAAACAAGATTTGAGTATTTATATATGTATTCTAGTCTCTTTTTTTGTAATGCATACATATGTAAATATATGTATGTACATACACAGATATGTATGTATTTATACATTTCCTTTTTCCTTAAGAAGCTCTTATTTGCAAGTAGCAACAAATTTCCAGTGTTGACTTCGCCTTTTGGGGAACGTTGCCTATTGCAATAACACCTCCTCCAATGTATCACGTATACGTCTGGTAGAACACAGCCCGGTTGTACCGATCAGCCGCGCTCCCCATTGTATGATAGCTAGCGAAAGGCTTTCTCTAATGCGAACAACTAAAAGGTATACAAACGGTGATGAAAATTTTCTACCCATACGAGTTTACCATTCCTTTGGGTATTTAATATTGTAATAAACAATGCATGTGCCTAAATAAGTATGTTTGCATGTACGAGTGTGCGAAGTTCACTTTTGTGCGCATAGAAATGATGCTGCTTTGCCTTTTGGGGTAACCATTCAAAGAGCGTCCCCGAGTTGCAATAAATTCAGTCATAATACAAGTCGAGAATGC
Source organism: Rhagoletis zephyria (assembly GCF_001687245.7). Classification (NCBI taxonomy): domain Eukaryota; kingdom Metazoa; phylum Arthropoda; class Insecta; order Diptera; family Tephritidae; genus Rhagoletis; species Rhagoletis zephyria. The sequence goes on along the minus strand of NW_016167188.1, from coordinate 14,605 downwards.
AAAGCGACATAGCATAGCATACACACACACACATATGAAAGTTTCAGCTATAAAAAGGCTAGAAGCGAAATTTCATTAGCATAAATTTTTGTTTCGGCTGATTTTTTGGTGATTTCATTTTTGTGATTTCTCTCTGGCTTTCATGAATTGTTACTTATATTATTTTACTTGCAAGAGTATTTATTTGTTTTTGTTATTGTAACACAATGCTTACACGAAATCATGCCTCAATGCAAAGGGACCATATTTTCATTCTTGACGCCATTTATTTTTGTTTTAACTGTTTCGCCATACAAAGTGGCTACTTGCTCGGGTCGGTCGCTCTCGTTGCTCTCGTTTGGGGTCAGTCATAAAAATGTAAATTTCTCTAAATTCACAATTATGGGCAAAGCGCTTCAAAGCCGGCATAGGGGGCTATAAAAGGCGCACAAAGTTAAAGCCCAAATGCAATTTACAAATTCCAAAGCAAAGTACAAGTATTCGCCTCCGCAGCGTCTCGGCGGCAACAACTCAATCAACAATTCGAATTTTCTACACTGCTCTACATACGCAAACACTTACACATATGCGCATAAATTTAATACAATATTTGGCCCAAGTGCTCATTGTGTTTATTGTCCTGCGTCCTTTGATGCCCGCATTACACTTATTCCGTTTAACCATAAACAATTCTGTTTACATATACATAAATATATTCGATTACATCCAACCACTTTTGCGGCTGCTGCCATTAGACGCTAACACATACATACACATACTCATTTATGCATAAATTTGCCATTTATTTATAAACAAAAATCGTCAATATGCCGGACATGTGAGCCGGTTTTTTTTTTTCATTTAGCTGCAAATCCACCCGCACACATGCCACTCCATATTTACTCGTTTTACTCTGTGCTTTCTTCTGCTGGCTGGCTAAGTGTAGGCAATAAACATGCTAATCCTTTTGATTTTATGCTTCGATATTATTTGCAATTCCATTGTGTTTCGGCTTAGCAAAAGATAAACATGCCAAATCCGGCAACAACAGCACATCAAACGGCAAGTATGCAAAGGATTTGGAGTGGTAAAGTGGCATCCTGTGCCTAAAATTTTGGTTTTTGGTGAGAGATGCTCGCTGCTTCGTCTCCATTAAAAAGCAAATAAACTGTCTGGCATTATTATGAAATATGAAAATGGGTGTAAAATGCGAAATTTGCGTAAATCGTAATAAACGAGCTCACTTCTTCAGTACGCAAGTATTCTATAAGCTACAAAAAGATTCATTCTTTAAGATGTGAAGAATTATTTTATGGCTCTTTTTATGGCTGAAAACTGACTGAAGTAAACAAAAAGTTTTTCACATCGTTTGGTGCTTGCGCTGCTGCTATCTAAGAGGTATTCGTTTTGTATTTCATATATTTATATGTAAATGTGTTTTTAAAATCAGCTCATGAACCTGGAAGTAAATATTTGTTAACCGTAATGCTACTTTAACGCTTACAAAAGGACCTCAATCTACACTTCGCAAAATAATGCTTGAACATAGCTTTGCCCAATGAACTATGGACCACATATCGCACACCCACTTCAAAAGAGGCGCAACTCATAAATCAGATCCGGAAACATAACTTATTATGGATCGTACAGATTCAACGCAATTAACCCTTAATTAAGCGCATAGAGAAAATCACACAATTAGTCGCATGGGGCCCCGAGTGACCCCAATAAAAGTATTGAAAAAAGAGCTTTACAAATAAAAAAACTAAGTGTGTATTATTAAAAATATTAAAGAACTCTATTATCATTAACTTAAAAAAAAAATAATTTCGACTTCAAACATAAAAAAAAAACATTATTAAAAACTTACCTCCGCCAGAAAATGTTACGTTAGTGGTCGCATGGGGTCAGCACTCAGAAGAGTAGCGACACATGTATACACGCCCATGTTCTGGCTGTGTTAGGAAGCTAGAAAGAGCGTGAGCGCACTCCAAGAAATGTTTTTTGTCAACTTGAAGTGGTCTTGACCCCATGCGCCTAATTAAGGGTTAATACAAAAACAGCTATAACAGTAGGTTTGTAGTTAGCGAAAGTAAACATGACGAAAAAAATGTTTGAATCAATTGTAGATACTTAAATCCTACAGATTGATTTATTCAAAAAAATCCACTTTTTGAGTTGTGCCTCTTTTGAAATATGTGTTTTAGAAAAACGGTGCCAGATGTAAATTTTTGTGGGACTATGAAAAAACTGTATTCCTGCGAAGAAGCTCGCCTGAAATTAAGCATTTTTAACGTTGTGGCTAAAATCAATTCTATAAAAGTGCATAAAGAGTACTTTGCACATAATTTCAATGTCAGAAGTTTACAAGGAAAAATAAATTTTATGAAATTTTTTTTTAATATTTTTTGCAATGGATGAAAGGATTTGTATTGATAAAGTAAATACAAAAATAGTTGTGGCCAAAATTTTGCTTGAAAAATATTTTCTATTTTGACAAAAGGTTCTTGAAACTTATCCAGACCCATTCGAATAATTGCTATATAACTGAAGCAACTTTTTTATTTTCATTTTTGAATTTACATGACCCGAGCATAGATATGATACCCGCCTATGGCGCCTTTTTCCAGTTTAGTTCCGGTTTTCGAGATATTTAAAACTTGAATGTGAAAGACATTAATTTACCCATAGTTTTGGATTGCTTTAAGAAGCATTAGGACTTCGGCAAGAATATTGCGAAAAATCTTGAAAAAATCCCGAAATGTCGAGGAAATCCCTAAATAAACCCCGACAAATCCGGAAATATTGCAAATCTAAAATACCGGGTTTCCTACCAAAAAAGTTCGAAAATTAAAACAGGAAAAATCTCGAAAAGTTCTAAAAGTTTCCAAAAATTCTATTAAATAGAACGCGAATTAATTATTCTATCAAATCTTTCAAAAACCGTTCCTCACATTGTTACAAAATTGGAGGTATCGCTCCTAACTGTATCAAATGAAGCGAACAACGTTTTTGAAACGAGGAACCCCCGCTCTTAGCTATAAGCGTATTGCATTTACAAATTAATCCCAACCACAAGCTACTTCTATTACATACCTGCAAATTTACTTAGACAAATAATGTGAACCACTTTGGTCTTTTGTTCATCTGCATATTCATTTGCATTGCAATTTATTTGATTTTAACGAGCAGCTCCGTAACTCAGCATCTCCCCGCCTACTGGCAAACTGTCTAATGGCCATTGGCCATCTCATTAAAGTAATTGAATTCTTCAAAAGTATTGCTTGGTTTGACGCTAAGTGGTCGACTTACATACCATACGAGAGATATTTCGAGACCTCAGCAAAACTGCAAATATACAATACATAGTACATACTCGTATTTTAACACTTCAATGCACAGAGTATGTGACAAGTGAGGCTATGAGTGCGTTACAGAGAGGCCATAGAAAAGAGTGCTGACAATGTACTCCAAGCAAAACTGCACTACGAGTATCTTAACAATGGAAACGAAGAGCTTAGCAGTTGAAAATCCATTTCGCCGCTTTGTATGTTCTCTTACGTATGTATGTATGTCCACCCAGCAATAACATTGTAACATATTGTAACGAAATGGCGATGAGCAAAAATGGAGAAAGCGCCAGCGAAGGGAACGTATGTATGCAAATCCCCTAGAAGAAGTCTGAGCGGAACAAAGGCGAGGCAATGGCGCAGTCATTGTAGTAAATATGCCGGAAAACACCAATCTCAATTACCAAAATAGCCTACAACGTCGGGGGGATAGGAACAAGCGAACTGAGCCAAACAAAGGAAACAAGGCCAAAGTGGGGTTAGATGCTTGTATTGGAAGTAAACGCCGAGCTACGAGGCATTTGAGCTTATAAAAAGTAACGACAAAATAAAAAATAAACTATTTAAGTAGCAGGATGACAATGTCGCAGAAGAAAACATCCCTGAAGGTTGGGACAAACGCTGATGACAGCACTGGAAAACACGACTTTCGCACGAAAGAATGCTACGGCATCGCTCTAAATAGACAAGTTTGCGAAAATATTCATAAACTCTAAGCACACAAAAGCAAACCATGTCAGCCAGCCAGCCAGCCAGCCAGCCAGCAAATGACTACAATGAAGTATGAGTAAAATATGCCAAAAAAAAAAAAATTTCTGAAACAAGGGCAAACATAATAATCGTAAAAGCAAAAGTATATTGTCCTGCTAAGAGAAGATGTCCTGCAAGCGCCAGTACGCACGCAAGCTCGCTACAAACTTCTACTCCGTGTTGCCTACTTTTAGACGTAGATCAGTGACTTTTGAACGTCAACATTGCCAGTGCTGTGCGAACATTTTAGTAAAAGCATAATTTTGAATGTTAGAGATTACCTACTAGGGAGCAACGGAATGTTGTAACGAACTTTTTCCATCATACAAATTAGAATGCAGTAGCAATGTTATTAGCATAAACAGTAATAAAAAGCACACATACACACTTGCACATGAAAATGAAAATGCTGCCTCTTGTTAAATTAGTGAATCTGCGCACAGCAGGCGAATATGTACTAAAATGTACAATAAATTCCAATTGGAATTGCAGAGCTGAATAAAGAAAATCAAAAAAGTTGGTTAAGTTATTCATTACTTCAATCACAATCACCTTGTCACTTAGAATGTTGAAGCCACTTGTGAGTTCGCTTATCCACCCTAAAAGTGTGCAACATTGGTGGCGCTTTCGTACGCAGGCATAGGTATATACTTCTCAAATGGTCAATGAATACTTCTTTTGAAGCATCATGACCGTCTTATCTGCACTTTTGGCCACATAAAACTTACCACCACTTTTTTTAAATAGGTAGAATTTTGTAAATTAATAAAAAAAATATATTTTTTAATACAGTTCACACCGTAGCACTGTACCTGTATTTATGCAGATACGTATAGAAGTAAAATTTTGAAACTTTGTGCAAAATTTAGAAAAATTCGTCAAAATTTATATTTGTTTTCACTATTTTTACGAAAATTTCGGGTATGTAGTTATTAGCCCATTTAATTCTAGTAGCAGGTTTTGCAGGAAAGTGCGCAACATCGTATGGAAAAATATTGTCAAAAGTTTGAAATTTTATTTATATAGTTTATTCATATAGCTTTTGTTAAAGTATGAACTACAAGTATACATACTAAAAAAAAATATTAATTTTTCAATCTCCTTTTTTTAGAGTGGTGGTAAGGTTTGCGTGGCCACAAGTGTACTTTGCACTTTGGAGTTTGCACAACCCTAAAAGGAAAGGGGTCCACAGATCCGGAGTTGGATAAACACTATTCTCCAAATTGTTGTCGCAATAAAGCTCAAGTGACTGAGGTCAGTAAAAGTGAATATCAAATGCCTCGAAGAGTCCTGGGAGAAAATAAATCCACGAAGTTTTTTTGATTTAAGCCAGCAAGATGGATGATCACACCATTGCAATATTTCTTAAACGCTTTCTTTGCAAAAAAAAAACCGCAAATTTCGCCATCGTCTCAGTTTTTGACTGCTTTGCTGCAAAAAAAAACCAAAAAACGCTGTGGCATTGATGTTTTTCCAAAGGTACCGCTGGAAAACATAAAACCCACATTAAACCTGTTCCCCTAGCTATTTAATGAATTGCAGCAGTGTCCGCTGACTTCATAACTTCCAGTTGCACGTACAAAGTGTTGAGAGAGTCAGCTACACTAATGCCATCATTAGGCGGTGGAAGGACACATGCAACCACGTGCTTTACCCAACTCATTTTACAAGCGAACACGTACATACATGTTCGTATGTACTTACATAATCTTGCACGTAGCTATGTATGTACTTCACGATTGCTCGCTGTGTACTACTAAATACTGCACTCACCGACTAACTACTAAAGGACTCCACGCCGCCGCGACTCCCGCGAGCAAGCGAAACTTTGTGTCGCACGTACACGCAAGTTGACGCCACCCCACTGAGGCCGTCAGCTTGCACTTCACACTAGCCAAGAGCGAACGCCCCCCCCCAACTAGCTGCCGACCAGTTAATAATGTGGATTTCTACGTTTAAATTTTCTGACACTTTGATTTATGATGCGCGACGCTTCATTTTCTACTTCATAACGAAAAAGAAATGCTGAAAGAAGATATGTACTACGTACAGGTCCATTTCGCTTCCCCAGAGTGTAACATTCTCTACATACATACATACCTACACACATACGTATTTATTCTTGGATATTGTGCATACATAGGCATAAATGTATAGAAAGTAGTGGCTGCGCAATGAGAAGCAGATCCTTAGCTCGTTTGCCAATTATAATTTTGTTTAAGCAAATGACGTTGGCGCTCAACTTTTTGAGCAAAAGTAAAAAATTAAACAAGAAATATAACAAATGGCTATTGCCAAGTCTACGGGGAATCATTTCAACAACAAAAAAAAAACATGCTCAAGAATCAACGCTCTCTTCCCCTCTATGTGGTGGTATGAGCTGGAGCTCAGCAATTTTTGACTAATTGTGAATTTTCTATTATTTCCAGTTGTCAGTGTAAATTACCAAAAGCTCGCAGGCAAACAAGTCGTTGCAGCTGCCAACTCCCCTCTGACAAATGTCTGCTCATCTTGAAGATGGCCTTGTCATTTTGTTTGCACAAAAGTGATAGTCTATTCTGTTTCTTCAGAGCTTAAATCTGCTGCTCCCTGATGACTCAGTTGCTGGTGAGGCATATGTTGTAAGGAGATGTATGTAAATATGTATGTATGTTTGCAAGTTTGTATGCGTGTTCAGCAATGTTCGTATATGTATTGTTGCAGTCAATCTTTAGGCTTAGGCAACTGATTTAGAATGTGATTAATCACTTTTCATGCCCGAAGTTAAGTTTTCACTTAGTTTGACGTTTTTGTACTTACACTGTTTCATTTTATTTACAAGCAAATTTTGATAGGAGCTGAGAGAAGAACCAAATGATTTTTAAACAGCAATAAATGTTCGGAGTTTCCCAACAGCATTTTACAAGTATCCACTTTAAAAACTTTAATTGCGCATTTAATTAGCATTACGTTTTTGGATACATTAGTTAGAAGTAGAGATTTTGTTTGGTGTCTACTTTTAAGTATTGCACTAATAGTATTCAGCAGCCATATTCATGACGAGATGTGCTTAACTCGTCCCGGGCAAAGTTGGTGCCTTAAAAAGTTTAATTCGCCAATTCATCAGCCAGTTCGTTGCCTTGAACATCGCAGAGTGTCGGTACCTATGTACATAAGTTCCAGATTGTCCCTTTCATAACGGAGTTTAGACTCAATTTATATTCCTGTACAATTATGGTAGGGCTGCGTGCGGTTTCCAAGACCTTTCGAGTAGCTGAGATGTCACTAAACACCCTGCTTCCCCCTCCATTTTTTCTCCAGCATCATTTTAAATTGAGCATTTATTGATGTAAAGTTACTTATACATTTTCCGCAATTTCAATAAAACTTACGAATTTTACAAATTTAAGTGCTGAAAAAACTTTTACAACTAAAATAAAGAGCATATGCTTCAAATTCATTGCTACGGCACTTAAACACTTATATGTATGCATATAACTAGACGATGAACTAAAAATAATTTACAAACTGTTAAAACCTGCAAATTCAGATATATGAATTTACAATAAAAACTCGGGTTACCAATCATTTTTTCGAAACAATTTTCTGGAAAATTTAATTTCCCTGAAACTTGGTATAAAGGGTTTTAAAACCAATACCAAAATGTGCGTTATTAGAGAAGGGGGCGTGACAGCTCCCATATAAACTGAATTAAATGAATAAGGTAATTAAAATATGTTATCACAATGTGAGTGCCAGACCAAATAGGTTTAAGAAAATTGTAATTTGAAAATATTGTGAAGAGGGTTATCACCTGTTCGAAAAGTGGAATTTAATTAAATTATACTGAAGTTATATGAAATATTAAAACAAAAAAATATTAACGGATAATTTTTTGAACATTTAAAATATCTTACAAAGGTTCGAAGAGGGTTGCCACCTGTTAAAATATTAAATTCAATTCAAATTATTTATTAAGTTATTTAAATGAATTATTACATTATGGCTATAAATCGAAATGGTTTTGAAAATACGTTATTCCTAAATGACACTTAGAAGGGTTGCCAAATGTTAAAAAAAAATGAAATTCAACGTGAATTAAAGAAGTTAGGTAATTGAAATACCAGGTATCACAATATGCATAGGTGTCAGACGAAAAAGGTTTAAGAAGGCTGTAGTTTGAAAATATTTTGAAACGTGTTCGAAAAGTCAAACGAAATAGTGTAAATCATGTAAAAAAATAGTTAGGGTTCTGAGAATATTTTTGGAGTGTTTAGACAGGGTTGCCATATGTTTGAAAAGTCATTTTCATATTATTTATGTAATAAATTAAATAAGTTATCATCAATGTAAATGGTTTTCAATAGCCTCATTTTTAAACTACTGGTATGAGGGTTTCCACAGTTTTAAAAAGCCAAATTCAACTTCAGTCAGCGGAATGCGTAATTGAAATATGTATAACAATTGGCGCAAGATTTTTAAGAGGCTTTAGTTAGAAAATATAAAAATATAAATGTAGGAATACTTAACCTATGTTTTTGGCTAAGTTTAAATGTGTTTAGTTTTATTCAAATAAATTACACTTAACGGGTGAAGGCAAACTAGTATTAATTTAAATTAGTCTAAGTTATACCTTTGCGCTGTTTTTATCGGAGTAAGAGCAATAGAGCACAGGCCATAGTTGAGAGATGACAGAAGAAGTAAAATATTTCACGTTTATTAAAAGATGATATATTTTAAAAATTTATATTTAGGGTTAAATAATTTCCGAAGTCTAATGTGGCATACCTCTGGACATACTTCATATTTGTTGACGGTTAATGCAGCGTTTCCTTTATACCTAAATGCGTTTAAATATTTACTTTTCATGTTCAAAAATATTGACCGATTTTCTAGCAAACGGTATCCAATCTGGGTTGCTTTTTGCCTAGAAACGCCAAATCCATTTTCATTGGCTAACTTTAAATATTATCATGGTTCCTTTTGTCACCCATTGCTAAAAGTATGCACCCCAGTTAGTATATGTTTACAGTATTATTTAGATAAGTCCAATAACACAACGTCTTCCATAGCATTTTGCAGTGGAACGCACCACAGTTTTACTTCCTCTCCATTTTTTTTTTGTATTGGAGTAATACCGCCTATCATGCGGCACGTTTGGTTACAACAGTTATTTCTGCTTGCCATATAATTTCATGCGGCTTTATCTTGTCAGTGAAGTGGTCAAAAAAAAAACAACCCAACATGTAAAAGAATGTAGCAAGTTGAAAGCAAAAATGCAGGATATGACAAACATGGAAACAGCGTAAAAGAATTGAAGGCAAAATTTTTTATTTTTTTTTTTGGGTTTTTGTATTTTTTGATGTGTTGTTGCCGCGTATATCCGTCGTCATTCAGCCACTCGGCATACAAGCTGAACAAGCAAGCCTTTCCGGAAATGTTGGCATTTTGCTACGCAAGAACGTTTAACGGAAAAAATCCAAGTGCGGCTTTTATTTGATGTGCGGCAAAGTGCAAAGCCCGGTTGTGGGGAGGGTGGCGAGCAAGGGAAAGGTTAAAAGGCAAAAGTGAAACACCTCAGGGAGAAACTACACAGCTGTGGGCGGCAAACCTAAAGTCAAAGCGGCGTGTGGATTTAGTATTTGATGTGTTCAGGGTGTAAGAAGGGTGTTCTTCTTGCCTGTTTAAACACACATCTATGTATTGCCACCCCTCTCTCGGCCACTCCTCATTTGTTCGTACCTCGGTAGGTACTTACCTGCTACAAAAATTAAGTCCCCCCCGCTCGCCAAACTTAATTCTGCGCCATCAACTGTGCGCTTACCCGAGTTAGGAAGATTCGCAGCGCTGCGAAATCTCTGTGAATGGCAGCACATAAAAGACGTGCTTGAAATATCACCAACACTGCTATGCAAACGGCGCACTACTAAAAACAACAACTACGAGTATGATATGTCAACGTGTCGGCCATTTATCATCTAAGCAAAGGTTTCTACACGCTTCTTGTTCCTCCTCATTCTCCTCCGCGAAGCACAGTCTTTGTTGTTGGTGTCCTTTTGGCCATTTTTGTATTTTTTGTTTGTTTAATTTTTCGCATTTTTATTTTCAGTTTTATCCCCGTGTTTCGCTCTAATTTTCTTGTTATAACAAACTGCAGCTGTACGTACTAGTGTACTCGTTACTTTCCAACTCAATGCTGCCCCTGCTCGAAAAGTTGCGATGGTTAAAAAAAAGAAAACTATGCAGAAGGAATGTGTTGCATACATTAGGGCGACATGAACGCTGTTTTTTGTAGCTTGTTTTTTTGAATTTCAGCTTTTTGCAACATGGCATACCAGCAATCATTCTAACTGTACACACACACACACACACACGTACCTTTACAAGGCGTTTACTTTTTGCTCGCTTTTTACATACTTATTATTCGCGTGTCTTCGGCTAAAAGTGGACTAACTGCTTGAGCTTTTTAGAAACTTTTTTTTTTTTTTTGCATAAAACGAAACAACATTTTTCTTATTCATGCAACCAACTCGTGAGATAAGCACATGAAAAATGCCAACGGAAATGAGGGACACACGTTGGGATTCCTTCAAAATGCGCTGCCAGCAATGGCTTCCAGCCAGCCAGCCCGCCGCGCCGCGCCGTGCCTCGTTGCCCCGTTGCCGAAAGTAGCGAGGAGTCACATAAAATTAATGCACTGCAGTAATAAATGCTGCTATGAAAAGATATTCCTCGTTCGGTCTTAATTTAAATTTATACCAAATGTTATGCATACAAATTTTATTTACCGAATTCATTCATTCATATCCTGTTTTATACGACTGCATCCTGTGTGGAAGAGTTGGAATTTATGTGCCGCATTTCGTCGCTCTTTCATTGTGAAACCTCTTTGATAAATGCTTGCAGTTTATGGAAATTTACTTGGTCTTGGTGTCTTTGTGTGTTTGTGAATTTTTGAAATATTAGCGTCTTTAAGTATTTAACAAAATAAATGAGTTGGGCAAATGTGTTTACTCACATGAAAGAGATGAAGTCGTATTTCATAACTAAAAATTTAATAGCTACGAAAGATTTTAGTTTGAGATTATCGGTGACAGTATAATGGAGAATAGTTTAGATAGCACGAAATTTTTATACCACAGGTTAATTGGAGAACACATAAATACGAACAAACAAATCCAAAAGACCAGAGTCGAAAATGCTTGGATAATCTGTAATGGGACCTATGGTTAGGCGTAAAGAAAGGACAGTGAAAATGGCTATAGCGAATACCGCAAACGACTAGCTGAAAGAATTTTACAGCTAGACATATCGAGGCGAATGGACAGAAACGCTCCTGCTCTGAAAGTATTTAACGCTAGTCGCGATGCTGGCAACAGAGCGCAAGGAAGACCGCCTCTGCGATGGAAGGACCCGGTGAAGAAAGCCTTGCTTTCACTTGGTACATATTTGCAATTGGCGTCAGTTGGCTCAGAAGAGAAACAACTGGCATGCTATGTTTAGCTCGGCCAAATTCCCTTAGGCGATTACAGCGCCATTCACGAGGACCGAGAAGCCTTCTTTGTGTTGCATATAAGGTCCTGACGACGATACTGTGTGAAAGACTTAAGCCCTGCATTAATCAAGTGATTGGACCTTATCCTACTTCTGACCTGGTAAGACCAACATTGATCAGATTTTCAGAGCACTTCAAATCCTGGCGAAAACACTAGGTATGCAAATCGACGTATAACAACCAAATTTTGTCGATTTTAAATTCGCTTTTGACGGCACGAAGAGAAGCTGCCTGTACGATGCTGGAGTGCGTAATAAGAGAAGCCAATCTTAACCACAGCGGCACCAAATAGAGCGAAAGAACTATGCTGCGATGATGTCGACATCATTGGCCTGAAACCCAGGCTTGTCAGCCCAGCATTTTCTAGCTTAGAAGAAGAAAATAAAGGGGTTCATATAGCGGTAATCGAGGGGAAGACATATGAGAAGGCTTCGCATAAAGGGACCCACGTCCATTGGTCAATCTTACAAGTGAAAAAAGAAACAGATGATTTCTATAAAAAAAAAAATACGGAAAATAGCAAAAAAGTTGTATTAGGAGTATACATTATTCACCAAATTCTTTAAAATATCAAAACATTATGTAAACAACGGACTTGTAGCATCACTTGTAACACCCTAACTAACAAGATATTTGTACATTCTGATAGGATATTTTCCAGGCAGTATCCAGACTGAAGAAGAATATTTTTCACTCGTAACTATGCCCAATGCACACATCACGGTTGGCAGTTATAACATTGAAGTAGTTAAGGACTTTGTCTACCTGGGATCCAGCATAAACACCACCAACAATTTCAGCTTGGAGATAAGGCGAAGAATAACTTTTGCGAACAGGTGCAACTTTGGGCTCGGTAGGCAATTGAAGAGCAGAACCCTTTCTCGGCGAACAAAAATGTCGTTCTACAAATCTCTCATCATGTCCGTCCTATTATATGGATATCTAACATATACCATATGCAGGCTTTCCGGAGAATATGGAATGAAACGTTGAACTGTATGAGCTTTTTAACTAGATGGGCATAGTTAAGTGCATAAAAATACAACTATTACGCTGGCTTGGCCATTGTTGGGTGGGCATCGAAAGAAATGGCGCCCAAAGCTCTTTACCTTTGCTTTATAAAATGGAATTGAAAAAATTTCACACCATTTTGCTCGAATTTGGACCCGGCATTGCAACAGCCTTGGAATGCACAACCCATTCCTTTACATCATTTTTTTATGTTTGAAATTTAAGATTTTATTCAAATAAATAAAACTGGTAGCACAATAATAAAGCAGAACTCAAAAAAGGCATTTATGTCGGATAGTTCATATGGCTGACAAAAAAAAAATTGAGTGAAACTACCTTCTTTTCTCTACCATGATTTTTACTATGCATTGTATCATGGTAAATGACTTCATTCTACAGTTTTCGTGGGACTTTTGACTGTCAAATGATTTTCTAACAATCGTCTTTTTAACGCATACTCACATAATCGGTTCTAAATTAATCGGTCCTAAATAATGCATAATCGATATTACTTTCAAGCGCCATAAATGAAATCGTACCGAGAAAATTGGAGTTACAAAGGAATGGGCCCCCGTGCCCAATACGAAATTCATCCAAAAAGCCTAAGTAAATTCATTCTTAATTCAACTACTCCTTTATACTATTTACGACTTATTGATTTCTTAATTCGATTATTGGATACTGCCATAGCTCACACTAAACGACCATAATGTTGCTGTCAAAGCACAATTGTAAAAAGCTTTCTGCCCCAAATCATTAAACATTTTGTCGGAAGCATTGAGTAGAAGCAAGAATGCCTTCTTTTATCGCAATAATTGTAGAGGCAAGGAATTCAATTTAAAAAATTGACCATAAGTCAAATTGAATCATGTGAGAGATGCTTTTATCGACCATGTCGACCAGCACACACACACACTTACATACACTCGCATACAAACGCAGGCGCACATAAATATAACAAACATGCAACATATTACAGACTAATAAATATAAATCAGCTTTCATCAGCAATTTCGCTGTGCAGGAAAAATGGGAAGGCGGTACAAGAAGTTTTAACATCTTCTGATGCCAGTGTGCTGTGCTGTGCTGTGCTGTTCCCATGCAGAAAAAAAAATTCGATTGACAAAAAAAATAAGCAACTTGTATTAAGCTTTTTTGCGGAATTTCGATAAAACACATAACTTTAAGTTAAAGCTAACTTGAAACTAGTCGAAAAGTAATGCAGGAGTCGTGCAGACGTAATCGGGAGTTTGTTTTCTCTACACAAGCTTCTATTGCAATATCCTCATACAAATCTTACTTTGAATGCACTTTTGTGAAATCGTCGATGTTTTTGCACAACCGCCCATCGACCAATTGCCAAAACCGTCTATCTTCTGGCACGCAAATTTTACAGGAGAGCGAAAAAACGAGTTTTCTTTGGAGGCATTGCCTTGATTGATAAGCGCTATTTTCTCTACACTCAAAAAAAGCATCACTAACGGTTCAATACGCGTTGTGTTAAGATGAAACTTTTAACAGTATCATTCTTCGGTATGAATATAACCATTAATAGTATAAAAAGTGTATTGAGAAATATTCGATTTGTATTTTGGTTATTAATTTGATTTGAGAAAAAACACAAGTTTTACCCTTCACAATATCAAATTGAGACCAGTATATAGTCTTTTTGGTTCTCTTTGGTTTCAATGTAACAACAAAAAATATTTCAATGTAGGAACGGGAAATATCATTTAAATAAGATGATTAGTGAGGAGAAATAGATATCCGAAAGTTTCACGTTGATGACTAAATAGCATCTTCCTGATGACAACTTTTTTTTTTAGTGTAGCTATTATTTTACAAATCTGTTGTTTTAATAACGATTTTACTATTTTTATGCATAAATTCCGATGTCTGGATTTCAGGGTTACCAAATCTCATTTTTGCCACAAGGGCGATTTAAGCGGTTTTGCAACTGGTCGATGGGCGGTTTTGCAAA
>NW_016167186.1:20266-22120 GCF_001687245.7 Rhagoletis zephyria | reverse complement strand
TACTCTCATACCATAAATTGGTTATACATAAGTGTTTTAATTGTGGATAAGAAAACGATAGTACTTAGTATATCTAAACTTTTTCTTGACAATTAATCATAATTTTATAATGACTTGTTGTTGTGGGCAAAGAGTGGAGCGCGCTCAGTCCAAAGTGCAGTGCTCGAAATGCAACGAGTTCTTTCATTTACAATGTGTTGGTATTCAGCAGGCAGATCTTGAGTATCTGCTGAGCTCAAATACCCCTTTTCTCTGCAATGAGTGTAGAGCAGAGCGCCGTAATTCCCTTCGCTCCGCTCATTCTGCCATGGAATCGAGTGCTATACGACAAGGTAAAAATGACCAAGGCACTGCTGAACATTCATCTGATTTAATGCATGATGAGCCAAGCGAAGTAAAATTATTGAAAGCTGAGCTACTCTCTTCTGCAAATGCATTGCAAGACGACCTCTATCTCGATTTGATTATTTTGCAGGATACTAAAAAATAATCAGCAAAAAAGCAATGCATTTTAGATAATTATGCAGAAAGGCGGAGCGATTAAAAACACGACCGCACGATTTACTGATGAACGTTATCTCGCCTCCGACACAGAATTCTTTTCGTATAAAATGACGCAAAAAAGCATTCTGGTTCGTTTTTAGGCATGCCATTGTTACGAATTTCGAAAATTCGAAAATACGATTCGAATTGCAACATACTATTTCTACGATTCGTAGCAAAATCGGAATACGAAAGCGTTGCAGAATAGGGGTGTATATTTAATAATTGCGCCGGGCATGTAATGTTCGGCCCCGCCCAAACTTAGACTTTTTACTTGTTATTTATTGTATGTGGACAACTAAAAAAGTAAAATTATATACCTGGTCCAGATTTTGCTCTTATTTAAACGGTATATACTTTTTTTTCTGGAAACTTATATATAAGGAGTCAGAAGTCAGTTAAAATTTTATATATATGTATATATATTTTTTTTTTGTTCGAAGATCTGACCTGTCACCCTTATAGCACCTGTAATATAAGTTTGCACAAACAAAGTTATATACTATATAAATAAGAGTAAAAGCTAGACCACGTATATATTTTTACTTTTTAGTTGTTTACATACAATAATTAAATATAATTTTTTACCAAAGGTCCAATTTCGAACTTTTAAGGCTCATATACCGCTTTCGGAGGCTAACCTCGATAAGCGGAGAAATTTAATTTTACTTACGAGTTGATTTTGCCGTATAGTGCAATAAATGCATTTTTAACGAACATACACACATATGTATTTACTATATCTGCATGTATGTACACCTGCCACACTTTGTGCTTCACTATTGAAAGTCCATTCCACGTTTTCGCATTTTTACAAAGCCATTAATACCAACGCCACTTTACGTTAACCATCGACACATTGACGCCACGCCAACGCCGGCACTGTTCGCGAGTAAGAAAATGAAAATTGCCTTGCGAAATTGGAAAATAATAAAAACAATAAGAATAAATAAGAGAAAGCATTTAAATATTTCAGCTACGCGAAAAGCATGCGCATGCATTGCAGGGCAATGAAGGGAAATAACTGTCGACGCATACATAAATAACAGAAAGAATTGGGCATTTCAGAATATTCCCAATTGCGCAAATAAAAGAGGAAAATAAGAATATTATTTTTTCCCTGTTTGCGCCATATTTTTTATTCATAGACTTTTTCGATTGGATCCACAGTAATACGCGTTTACATATGTATATGTATGTATGTATGTATATATGTATTTATAGGATGATACAGACCTTTGGCGGCAATTATTTGTGTTATGTTATTATACCCGAGCGCACTTGTGCACAAGGGTATTATAACTTTGTTCA
>NW_016167186.1:632-20123 GCF_001687245.7 Rhagoletis zephyria | reverse complement strand
CACATAAAAGCAAAGCGTTGAAAATTATTGAAATCGGACTAAAATTACGACCGCTTTTCATATAACGGTATATTTCAGAAATGCTTGAAACTGCAATATTTCGAAATTTAAGGACGCTAATTTACTTAAAATTTATACACCCCGGCTTATCGTGTAGCGGTAGCTTTCGGAAAGGTGGAAAACATATATTTAATAATTGCGCCGGGTATTTAATGTTCGGCTCCGCACGAACTTAGACTTTCTTACTTGTTTTTTTTTCAGATTACGAAAGCGAAGACCAAATGGTAGGTTCTCTTCCTTGTGAGATATCTAAAGACCCTCTAGGTGGTCCTACCTCGGCATTGGTTCTTTACCGCGTTTTACAGGCCTTAAGGAGGATTTAGTTTGAGAAATTGTTTTGTCAGTGAATTCACTGGTTTTTCTACTTAAACCGCTTATTCTTCGCTTATTCTTACCATTGATTCAGATTAAGTGAGTCTTGACCGTAAAGAACCAATCGCGAGGTAGGCCTACCTAGAGGCTTTTAGGTACCCCCAGATTTTTGAAGTGAATCTTCTTTAGCGGCGGTTGGTTGGCTGGGAGTAAATTTGCAAATTCAACGGAAATTGTGCAACGGAAATGGTTGGAGCTGAAACAAGTGCTTCTTGTGTGTATGCACATAGTATAGATATAACAAAAACTTGCTAATAAAAGAATGAAAGTAAAGGTTATTACGTACATAAATAAAGAAAAGGATAAAGGCAAAGCTAAAAATAAAAATAAAAACAAAAACAAATATGCGTAAAGACAAAGGTAAAAATGAAGACCACGGTAAAATTAAACAGTTTACTTATATATGTAAAGGCAAAGGTGCAGGAGAATATGTAGATTAAGAAAATTATAAACACAAAAGTAAAAACATAAAGAAAAATATCAGGATGAGGATACCGATAAAAGTAAATATGAATATAGAGGAAGAAAGGTCAAAATAAAGGTAATTATGGAGAAAAGGATACAGATAAACACACAGATCGATATAACAATCGATATTTTTATCGATTTTGTAATCGAGATTTTTACCGATTTTCTTATCGATATTTTTTATTGGTATTTGTTTTTGATTTTGTTAACGATGTTATCGATTTTGGTATCGATAATTGGTTTTGTTAAAGATGTTGTTATCGATTTTGGTATCGATATTTTAATCGAATTTGTTATCGACACTTCTATCGATAATTTTATCGATTTTATTACCTAATCGATTTTGTTAACGATTTTTTATTGAATTTGTTAGTGATAATTTAACCGACTTTCTAATCGATTTTTGTTATCGATTATTTATCGTTGCCATCGATTTTGTTATGGATATTTTTATCAAAAATTTTATCGATTTTCTAATCGATTTTGTTATCGAATATTTTTTGATATCGATTGACGATTTTGTTATCGAATATTTATTGACTTTGCTATCGATTTTGTTATCGATGTTTTTATCGATATTTTTATCGATTTTCTAATCGAGTTTTTTATCAATATTATTATCGATTTTGCTATCGAAATTTTTATCGATATTTTAATCGGTTTCGTTATCGATATTTTGTTGGATGTTACTATCGATTTTGTTAGCGATAGAGTATAAAGATAAAAGTGAAGAGAAAGGAACAGAATAACATAAATGTAATTAGAACGAACAAGGACAAAAAGCAGTCTTCTAATTGTAAGTCTTTGATATGATGATGGGGGTTGATATCTAGACTAGGTTGTTTAGAAACTTTGCCATAATACCTTTTCTATAAATGGTGGCCTGGACATACAACAACATTGTAAGTTGATAAAAGCGTTGTAAAATGAACATTTTGAAAGCGCTCTCACGAGAAAAAGAGTTTCTTATCATATCATTTGTAATGCGCGTTTGAATATACTTATAATGGACTTATTTATATATATTCAATCCAGTCTTTTAGAGTTCCAAGCTTGCATCTATTAGTCACTCCATAGTTATGAGAAGAAAAGATGGCAAGCTGATGGGCCTGTAAATTTTGCAAATATACATTGCCGGCTTTTGGAAATGGGAAACAACTTGAGGAGTTTTCCGTGAAGTTACACTTAAAAAAAGTACCTTAAGTAACGTTTATTGGACACAAATTCCATCCACAAAGTTAAATTAAAAAGTTTTCACAGAATTTTGTTTAAATCATTTATGACCGCACCGTTTATATTAGCATTGGTACTTGTATATGCAATGTCCTTGAATCACGAACTACTGAAGATTCTTAAGCGACAGATCTCACTTGTCTATTTATTCGTCGATTTGAATTTTCGGTTCTTCATTAACTGTTCTATCACCTTCCTTACTGTCTTTCCAAGTAATTTTCTTTTTCAACACCGCTACTCGAAATGAGCTTCCTAGTTGAAGTATGCAAGTAAATATTGTGGATATTAATGCAGTTGAAGCTGGATAACTGTAAGCCAATGTCAATCCCATACTAACTTCGCTACTTGCACATCACCCCTGCATCCATAGCCGTTTTCCGCACTTTTAATCCTGCTATAGTTTCATGTTTTTCTTCTAGTTTTTGTTTTGGCTTATGTCACACCTAACGCTTCATTCATACAAATTTTCTCCCAACCTGCTCATTATCATCGAATGTATGTATGTAAGTATTTCGCATCTACGTAAAGCGGCATTAGTTGATGGGTTGTACTTTTTCAAGAGTTTCTCTTAGTTGGCACTTTACTGTTGTTGTTGCAGTTGTCTATGTTCTTAGCGGAAAGTTAAATGAGTTTTTAATTGGTGTAAAATTGCATGTGGCTGGCTGTTTGGCTTGCTTGTTGCTGTGTACTGACTTCACTCGTTTGACTATGATCTACTGGATGTGTTGATATGTATGTATGTATATGCCTTTCTACAAAAATTTAGTAATATCCCTGCAAAAAATTGTGCGACTAATCTCTAAAGAGAGTATTCCGAGATTACTCTCAATCGGGTACAATTGGGCATTAATTAGTCGCAACTAGTCTCATACGGGTACTAATGGAGGTCAATTAGTCTCAACTCATCTCTAACAGGTACTATTAACGATTTAATGATATGTACGCTCTTAGTCAATGAAATTTCATGTGCGGCGTTGGCACACAGAGAGAGTATTCGCCTAACAAAACGCAGCACCCCGGTTCGAATCTCAGCTGGCGGAAATTTTTATTTTTATTTTTTAAAAGTGACTAGTCGCTTTTTATACCGTTTCGGGTATAAAGGTGAACAATTAGTCTCTTCATAGGACATGCTCGAACAAAAGCGATCAGTTCATTCCATATAAAGAGATCAAAAGTGGTATTAGTCGCATGCTCCTTTGCGATTGCTCCCGGAGTCATCCCGGATTAGTCCCATTATTTGAAGGGATGAGAAAGCAAAATCTATACGCCCTACGCGATGGTACATATTTTAGTAAAAGAATACTAAAAGGGCGTGCCTCGGGCTATTTACGTATCGATTCTAGTAATATATTTTAAAATGCTCCTCATGGCATGTCAGTTCGGCTACTCTGCCCCTCATGGCCTTACATATGTCTACATAAACACATATCGCGCATTTACTAAGGCTGTCCACAACCAAAAGAGCAATGAAGCGTTTGAAGTTTTCATGTGACACTCATCTTGACTTGAGGAAATGTAGATATATTCGCTTCTCACACCACACGATTTTAGTAAGGAATTTATTTACATAATACGAAGTGAGATGTAAACATTCGTTCTGTATTATTATTCAAAAAAAAAAACCGTTATTAAGTTGTGACAGTCTTTTAGTGAGCGGTATCTATGTATGTTGTTGTTGTTGTTGTAGCAGCATACAAGTTCCCCAAAGGGTTTTTGGGGAGTGTTGCTGGAGTGACAGTCCTTGGCCAGATATAAATCTGGGTCGTTCCGGTTACTTAGACCCGACTGTCGTGGGAACGAATCTATCTATGTATGTGGCCAAAATATAAATAGGGTAAAGACACTTTGCAAGTTTTGGATACTTTTCTTTGTTTAAAAAAAATTGTGTATTTTGTTATGGTAATATTTCTTACTATCTAAAAACGGGAAATGTTTAGTACCACTCACACCGTTTTTTGGGTGGGGGGTGGAGGGGGAGGGGACGGGGCCCCCAAAACACCCCCCAATAGAAAGGAGACAGTCGCCGCTTTCTAAAAAGGGGAACCCCTCCCTTGGACTCCTCCCACAGGCACCTAGGGAACCGTTTGAAAAAGGGGGAAAAACGGATTTTTCTTAGGCAAACTGAGCAGTTTGAAGTGGAATATGACCCAACTAACAGAAACCGTGGGATTTTTTAATAAAAGAAATTATGCCAAATTAGATATGGGGGGATTTTGAATAAAGAATAAAAAGTTAATTAAAAATAGAAANCCATTTGGACGGAATAGCCCGAAATAGTTGTGAGTGGTACTAAACCCCACCCCTAAAAACCCCATGTAAGTAAAAATTTTACACTTTGTAGAAGATTTATAAAAATTCGACGAATTTTTACAAGTGTTGATCAAAGTTTTAAACTTTTTAATCAGATTCTTTTGAGTACGCAGTTTTGTAGACCTTTAAATTTTAAAGTGCAAGTTTGAAGTATCTAGAACATACCGTTGAATTTTGCAAATTTTTTATTCATGCATTCTTTCCATATAAAGTATGTTCGAATATTTTTTTTTTTGTATGGAGAAAATTATTAACGCCTTCCACATAGAAAAATTGCATAAAAATCAATTTTATTCAACTACAATTGAATGGGCTACAAAACTGCTTACTCAGAATGTTTCTAGGAAATCTAATTAAAAAGCTCAAAGTTTTGATGAAAATTTGCGGAATTTCGCTAATATTTGAGCAAGACCTTTTGTGACTTTACTTCCGACTAAGAAAGTTTGCAAAGATATGCCCAACACGTTCTGTGTCTGGAACTGCAAGTGAAGATTCCATTACAACATGGACAAAACGCTCTGTATTTTTAGTATGATATAAAATATATGTTATTTTTTTTAATTTCTCGTTGGTATAATAACTTTGTTGGAATAATGATATTCTCGCAGTTCCTCATGAAATTTCAAAATTGGAGGCTCAGTATTTTCAAAGCTATTCGAGTTTATTATTTCCTCGTAGGAATTGCCATATATATATGTATGTATGTATTTTGCATAATTATGAGTCTCGCTATCTGAATATCCATTTAAATATATATTTTTCAGCTAATATGGATAGCGATTGTATTATTTTTGTGTGTATGTTTATTATAAATCTTAGTTTTAAGAATTACTATTTATTTATTTTATTTTTCTGACTCTTATTGTACTAATGTTTTTTCGCAATATATGCAATAAAAATGAAATGTGTACACCACCAATTTAATATGAAAAATAATAAATTTTTAGCAATAACTTACATTTGACATAAATTTTTTAACGATGGAAAAAGAAACACAGAGGTAGAGAACTGTCAAATCGAATTAAGAATGTGCCCGTGGGAATGGGGTAAGTCGCTAGTACCGACTTCACAAGCGCAAAATATTTCCTACCACCATATGTCATTTTGTTTGCCAAATATGTATCAGTTTTATCAGTGGTAAGTAAGCGCACACAAGGGGTGGGTTTTGGGGTTCAAACCCCGCCCAAAACTAATAACATCAAAAACAAACTATATATTAAAGGTTAGAATGTAGCTCTCAAGAAAAGTCACAAGAAATATATTTTTATTATTTCTGTGGCTTGTTTCTCAAGCGCTTTGCTTTTACTGTAAATTTTCCTGAAGAAAAAAATAAACGAGAATTTTTTTCTTGAGAGCTGCAAACTGATTTAAGAAATTTTAATAGAAGAAATTTTCTTTTTCATTTCCTGAGCGCCATTTTATATGAGTTTTTCGTTTTACTTGATACTTTTTACAGCCCAAAAGAGTTTGCCACTGAGGTGTACTTAAAAAATGAACTACATAATAAAAATACAAGTTCAGTTAATTTTTTCGTCATTCGAAATATTAAAAAATTAGGTAATACAAAAACCAGAAATCAAGGAAATTGAAATCAAAATTTTTTTTTTACATTTTTTATTATTTTTTAAAGTTGAACGCATTGTTTTAGAACTTTTTTTAAACAAGTAATTTTTAAGCAAAAACCTCAACCGACTTCTATTCTCATATACNAACATTTTTTATTATTTTTTAAAGTTGAACGCATTGTTTTAGAACAAGTAATTTTTAAGCAAAAACCTCAACCGACTTCTATTCTCATATACAAATTTAGGAGTACCGTTAATTTTTTCATTGTCCAATGATGGGATCTAAATCAAATTATAGGGCGACCCTTGGGGTTCCATCTTTCCGATAAAAATAAAAGAATTATTAAAAAACAAGTAAGAAACTCTAAGTTCGGGCGAAGCCGAACATTAAATACCCGGAGCAAGTATTAAATATATGTTTTTTCACCTTTCCGAAAGCTACCGCTACATGATAAACCGGGGTGTATCCATTTTGAGTAAATTAGCGTCCTTAAGTTTCGAAACATTGAAGTTTCAAGCATTTCTGAAATTTACTGTTATATCAAAAACGGCCGTAATTTTAGTTCGATTTCAATAATTTTCAACGTTTTGCTTCCATGTGGCAAGCCCAATAACCACACCGAGTTTGGTACAAATTGGTAGAACGGTTACCGAGATACATATATATGATCATAAGTTGGCGGTGCCACACCCATTTTTCAAAATTTTATCCTAAACGTATTTCCTGGTAAAGAATTGTTGCAAGCATTAATTTTGAATAAATTAGCTTCAATAATTACTGATTTATCGAAGAGTCCGTATTTCTCTAAATTACCGTTATATGGGATGTGGGCGTGGTTATTGTCCGATTTTAAAAATTTTCGGCCATTTCGTATGCTAGTTGAAGTGTAATAAGGGTGCCAAGTTTGGAAGAAATTGGTGCAGCGGTTACTAAGTAATACACATGCAACCATAAGTGGGCGTGGCTACGCCCATTTTCCAAAAATTTATAATAATCTTATTTTTCGTCTAAAACTTATTGTAAATATCAATTTTGAGTGAATAATCTTCAGTAGTTACTAAAATATCGCTAGTTTTCGTATTTCTGAAAATTACCGTTATATGGGAGGTAGGCGTGGTTATTGTCCGATTTTGCCCATTTTCAATACCATCGTCCTACGCCCGAAAGAAGTGCACTACAAGTTTTGTTAAGATATCTCAATTTTTGCTCGAGTTATCGTGTGCACAACGGACGGCAGCGGACGGACGGACAGACAGTCACCGCTTAATCGATTTCTCTTTTCATTCTGATCATTTATGTATACATTTGTCTATATCTATCTCGATTCGTTTTGCCTGTTACAAACAACCGTTATGTGAACAAAGTTATAATACCCTTGTGCACAAGTGCGCTCGGGTATAAAAATATTCCGACGAATTGATAACCTCCCCCTCCCCTTTTTTGAAGTTGGTTAAAAATGTTTGAGTTCTTTGTTAATTTTATGTTAATAAAGTTCAATTTTTGAAACTTTAAAAAGTTTATTTATTTATTACATACATATTGTACATAAAACTTGCATAAATGTATTTTAAAGAGCATATTATCTGAAGCGAATTTTCAGTATTTTCTGGTGATATATTTTTGAAAGTATAACTCCCCTCCAAAATATATTCCTGAAAGCGCCCCTGGTGGTAAGATTTGTGTGCGGGGATTTTTTATCTTCAGAAAAGCATTTGTTAGATATCTTACAACCAGTGTGTTCGTTGCACTAGAGCGTAAGCAATTTTAGAAAATATAATTTCACGTCCAATACATAATCAAAAATAACACAGGTCTAGCCGCGGATGCAGATTTTTTTTTTTTTGGCTTTCCGCGAAATTTTGCCACTTATTCTTATTACTTTAAACGAGTAATTCTTTTATATATACTTATATATCTGTGTTCGTATGGAAAAGTAGCTTATGTCGAAAGGTTGGCTTTAGTATAATGCGGCATTCCTTTTATTCTTTGAACGACAAGGAATTTTTTGATGAGACTTAATAAGAATATTGACTTGCTAGTATCGGAACTATTTCTTGCACGTTTATTTGCTAAAAGTTGTTCAACGGCTCAGCGCCAGCGAGTCATTCGCAATCGTATACTGCAAATGCCGATTTATATTAAAGTCAGCCTTTCGACATAAGCTACTTTTCCATACGAACACAGATATATTAGAACGATCCAAAATAACTAACCTAGCCTTATGGCCTTAAAATTACCTATTTACTGAGAAGGAAATTCTCCCATTTAGAAACATTTTTATTTCAATTTTAAAAAGAAAAAATTGTGTATGTAAATAACATGTAAAACAAATTGTCATCATTAAAAATGTTATGAATTTTGAACCGTTAAAAAGTTATAAAAACTGGATGCAAGTTTTTTCTGGGCATATTCTTTTAGGACAATTAATTCTATAAATTGTTACGCTGAAATTGGTTGCCTTAGGGACGATTAAGAGTATTAAATATGTCAATGATATTGCTGAACGAGGTATAGCATTGATACAAAATTATAATCGACCTTTGACGAAAGACGAAGAACAAAAGCAATAAACTACTTTTGCAAGTAATACAATGAAAATTAAATAATTTAAAAATAAATAGCCAAAACCTGTTAATATGTAGCGGTCTTAGAGAAACTTTGAATTGATAATTTATTCGTTATTTATGCGTTAAAAGAAATGTAATTTTTTCTCTGTTTTCAATATGGAGAATTTGTCCTCCTGGAATGTTTAAAAAATCTGGTCACCTTACTTACATAGACCCGTTGGTCCTTTGTAGTGCCAGATGGAGGTCTGTTTTACTGCGATCTAAAATAGTCGTCGTATAGGACATCAACGCTTTTTACGAAGTTCAAGAGAGCCATAATATCCAGTTTTGAAGCCTTCTCTAGTTCTGTGAACTGTGAAGCCCTAGATATCTAAGAAAAGTTCTAGCTAAGGCCGGAGAGAAACAGAGGAGGTGTTCTAACGTCTCACTCACGCCTTCCTCCCTGCACTTCCAGGATGTGTCACTGCTACTAATGCCCATTCTGCTTGCATGGAATTCCAGTAGGTTGACCACGTCATTAGGACAACAACTGTCCTGCAATCCCTACGTGGCCGTGTAAGCAAGAAATGGGTGTTTCCTTTGCTGCTATTTCACATGATCTTGGTGATTTTGCATGTCGCTAAAGCGTTCCATCTCACCCTGATCCGGCACCCAGCTATTTCGAAAATTTCATTATAGATCGTTTTCAGCGACTTTTGTATTTCCTGTACTGGATCGCTAGCAAGACGAATGGCACTTTTGGCAATTTCTTTAGCTATTTCGATGCACATAATGCGCTTGTGGCCTGGAACCCAGTATATATGCAGCCGGTTACCCTCGGCTGCCTGGTCTACTGCTTCCCGGCTTCTAAGGATATTTTCTGACGCAATACGATGTGAGATTGTAACCTTAATTACCGCCTGGCTATCAACATATATATTGATGTTTTTTATATAGTTTTCTGCATTGCTAGCTATCTCAGCAGCCTTCCCTATAGCGAAGACTTCCGCTTGGAAAATAGTGCAGTACACTGGAAACTTGAAGGGTTGCCTGAGGTCTAGCTTGGCGCAATATACTCCGGCACCCACTCCATCAGCCATTTTTGATCCATACGTGTAGATGTTATACGTTCCGCTCGCGAGTCGGATGCTCCAGCGCCATCCTCCCTCCTTAAACGTAACTTAAAACCTTCTTCCCCAGGTAAAGCGTGGGGGTATGTGGTCTATTTTGTCCTCCACCTCCCTGTGCCCGTAGGTTCTAGCGTAGAATTCACCTAAGGCCATCAATGCCATGGCGGATTTCGCTGCGGTACTCGCCACTGCGATGTCGATTGGTGGTAGGTTGAGTAACCTTTCAAGTGCCTCCGTCGCAAAGGTCCTTAGCGCTTCTGTTATGCACAATTCAGTGAGCCACAGTAATCGCTTCAATGGTTTTCTATACGAGATTTTGCTGGCATGAGGCCAGGGGATGGGCCCCATGTGGTACCCACCATATTCTTGCATGCGTAAAGGGCACCACTGGCCTTTTTCACCCTTTCCTCTACATTTAGCTTCCACATCAGCTTGCTGTGTGATCCTTGATTCGTAGCTGCATCCCTTGAACCTCGGGGGCTTCCAAGTGGGGATTTTGTACTTCTTTTTATAAGCTTATACAATATTAAAAACAAATATATAAACTAATTTGTCATGCAGCGCTAGCATCAGAGATTATCAGCTGTAGGTCGAAATAATAATTGGTGTTAATACTGGTTCCTGAAAAAACGAAGTCCGAAACGAACGCGAATGCGCTGAATGTTCCCTTCTATTCCACCTTGAAATGGTAGAACAATTGTAGCATTTGTCTAGGGCGATGATATTGATATCATCGAAATGATAAATTAGGCTACGGTTGTTGTCATTTCCTTGAAGTCCACTTAACGAAGTGTTGAGGATTTCCAATGCCAACCTTAACAAGGCTTTACCCAGAACTAAAGCATTTCAATGTGTCGGAACCCTTACATAGTTTTGAAGAACTTTTGCTAAATGGAGACGGTTGTGCTCAACACCTCAGCCGATATTCAATCGTGTCCGTTATCATCATCCCTTAGGACCAAGTATAACAAAACAAACGCTTTTTTCTCGCCTTAGCGTGTGCTCTCGCCTTAGCTTGGCGCATATTATTAATGCATATTTCTGCATATGGGCTATAGCAGCAAAACTGGAACTTGCCACCTTAACAAAGCATTATTATAGTACGTGCATTCCTATTGATGTCCCGTGTGCTCAAAAAAAAACGAAAATTCGGCAGTGTTAAAAGCTCGTCAAATTATACGAAATTTCAACGATTTTTATTTAAATTCAATTACAAAACGGGTCATCCATATTCATGCTCGTGTACAAAGCAAAGGATATGGGGGAAAAAAAGTCCAGGGGTATACATACATGTATACATATATATATGTATATACTATATAGTTGCACAGCATTCATTGCAATTTAAATGCAATTCATTGCTTTGGCGCAGCAGCTAACTGACAGAGAAAGTTGCCATGGCGTGCTGCCAAGCCGTGAAATCGAATTTGTGTAAGCGGATTGTAAAGAGCTTGCGACTGTGTGTGTGTATTTTTTTTTTCAAACAGAGGTTGATCTACTTACATAGTTGCATCAGGGTGAAGCATCTATGTATGGAAGAAAAAAGTTATCTGAACTCCTGCAGAAAGTTGTATTTGGTTAAGATTTTTTAAATATAGTCTCGTAACTTTTGTTTTTGTATTATTACTTTGTTCGCATAACGATAATTTGTAACCGCCTAAAGGAATCGAGTTAGATATAGCCATAAACAAAAATGCTCAACATGTAAAGAGAAATCGACTCAGCCAAGTCTGTATGTACGTCCGTCTGTGCACACGATAAGGGAAGTGAAACAAGAGATATCTCAAAGAAAGTTGGTGCCTATGTAGGTTGCCCTTTATTCAAGGTAGTTTGGCATTGAATATGGGGAAATCGGTCCTTAACAACGCCCATTTCCCATTATGAGGCGGATTTTGTCAAAGACTGAGATAAGCTCAGCCGATTCCGAGTTGAGTGAAGCTCCCACTACACGCTACCAAATACAAGGCAATTGTTTAGAGCATAGCTGGGCAAAACGCTACTCGCGAGTAGCGTCTGCGTCGCAGCGCTTATACGTATACAGAAACGACGCAGCGAATTTCAATTCAGTCTGCTTTCAGATTTCATGAGAGTAACACTATGCTTCGCCGTTGAATATTTTTATTCGTAATTTTAGCGCGTGGTTGCCACCTATATATGTAACAATGCCCAAAATGTCTGAGTATGAGTGCCAATTACAGTTTTTGGTTTTAAAAAAAGCTAATAATGCCCAATGCTTGTTGTGTGGTAATACGACCATTAACCATAAACAAATGAAAAAAACGCTCCACTCAGTGCAATTATAGAAAAGTGCTTCTCAGCGCGACGCACTACGGCACACATTGCATACTTTATTTTATAATATTTTTTTTTATCAAAAGAAATCGATAGAGAAATGTAAATGCTGGTTTATGCCCAAAAATACTTAATGAATAATATTTATAAGTTATACTCTATTTTTAAGACTAAATACCTACTTATATGAAACAAGTAATTTTTAGCAAGAAAAAAACCGACTTCAACTCTCATATAAAAAAATAAAAAATAAAAATAAAAAAAAAAAAGATTCCGACGAACTGATAACCTCCTCCTTTTTTGGAAGTCGGTTAAAAAATAAGACCTAAACACCGTAACCATCTGGCCGGTCAGCATATAAAAGAATTTGTTCTAATAAAACGGAGCCCAGGTATTATACAAATGAGTTTACCTAATTTAAGTTTTTTTAAATTATACAAGTACTAAATTTTTCTTATGCAAAAGGTTGTATAAACTAATAGTATTAGTTACTAAAAACTTCCAAGGTTCATTATTACACTATAGGTATAAGCAAAATAGGCCAAAATACCCATGCACGAAAAATACCACTTTTAGTACATTTATAAAAAATGCGGCAACCATAACTGAGCGCGACGCACTAATCCCATGACAAAATGAGACTGTGTTGGTGTGCCCAGCTATGGTTTAGAGTAATACTTCGAAAACACCCACACACACGCGGCTATATGGCCAAAGTTCCTGCAACCTTGCATTCAAATAGCGAGAGAGAGTGAGAGTAACTAGCTGGCGACGGTACGCTAGAGACGGAATTATCACTGTTAGCACTGGCAGCAGTGACCGTGGAAGTAACGGCAGCACTCAACGGCAGTGACATTAAGAATGACAACAGGTATCGGTATCGTTGAGGCAGCGGTGATGATGAGAATTGTAGCGACTCTTCGTAACAGCTGCTCTCGATAGAAAAGTAATTACACAGATGCATAGAAAAATATCTAGCTAACCCAAACCAAAAAAAAATTTTATAGAAATGCATATTTGCAGTCATGACACGAGCTTAAAGTAGGAACAATAGGAAAAAATAAATTTATAAGGAAAAATTTTTATTTTACCGCAAGTAATTTGAATTTATTTTTCCACTTGTGCGGATATATAAAACGCCTATCTGATTAATGAGCAGTTTTTGAATATATCTGTGGTCAAGCATTGCTTAAAATTTTTCTAAATCTTTTGAAATGTATAAAACAGTTTACCTTTGAATTCTACATAATTTTGTGAGTATAAAATTTTTCGAGTGCTTACTTTAAAAAGGGATATTTAAAAAGGACCTAGAAAGCGAGCTAAATTATACTTAGAACAAGTAAACATTAAATAAAAACTGCGAGTTCAGCTTCTATTCCTTCTTTTATAGACCCACCTCCTGTAAAATTTATTGAATTATTATTATAATGCTGAATGGGCTCTGATATGTAAATAAAATAAATAATATGCAATATAAAATGGAAATAGAAGAAGGTGTAGATATTAATGACTCGCCAATCTATGAATCACAGTCGACATTCAGCCCAAAAAGGATGCTTCTCTAGACGAGATCCGTTTTCGATGACAAGACTCTTGCTTGCTTTAGCTCAGCTTTTTTGTATAAAATATAGGTAAAATTTAAAGTTTCAGTATAAATGCATAACGCGCACATAATTAGTATGCAGATATTGTAAATGTTTTCGTTTTGCCATTTTTTAAATGAAGAAAGAGGAACTTCTTTGGAAATAAAATAAATGGGCCTGTTCATTTTCTCCAAAAGTCATAAAATTTAGTACTTTGAGTCAAAAAAGTTGTGTAGGAGGTGGGCGCATATACGAAATTTCAGCAAATTTCTAGTACGGTTACTACATTTGGCCGCAGCTTATATCGGGACGTCCCATTGTGCTACAGTGGCTTCAGCCCAGGGGTGGTAGTAGAGTCGGCGGTCTAATGGTAGACGACCCCCTTTTAGGTTCGTGGTCATTACGAGGGTCACTACCAGCGGTTAAGGTAGAGGGAATTTTCCCCGCTTTTGGGGAATTTTCAACTCAAAAGGGATGACTCGAATTACTATATTGAAAACTGGGGAAATTGCATTCACTGTTTGTTGTATTGAAGAACAGGATAATTTTAATAACGGTAAACATATTGCTTTAAGGACATAAACTATTTCTATGTTGTTTTTGGTTTGTCCAATTCGTTTGGCCACTCTTTGCTTCTCACATGATCAAAATTTATGCGCACTTTCAAAATATAATAAGTTATACAATTTTGGGCATGCAAAGATTAATTAAAACAAGCCAACACAACACAATACAACACAACATAACATAACATAACATAACATAGCATGACATAACATAACATAACACAACATAACATGGTATGACGTAACATGACATAATATAACATAACATAGCATATGTAACGTAACATAAAATAGCACAACACAAAGCAACACAAAACAATACAACAAAACGCAATACAAAACAATACAACGCAACATATGTAACCATGTATGTACCTTTATCTCTATTTTTGTCTTTGCCGTTATTTTATCGTTTCATGTTCATATTTTTCACTTCCTTGACGGTAATTCAGATCTTTATCTGTATTCTTTTCTTTATCTAAAAATATTCATCCACACCTTTGCTATTATATTAAGTATTTAAATTTACCTTCGTATTGGTCTTTATGTTTATTATGTTTAGGTTTCTTTACCTTTATTTTAATCTCTGCATTTATTCCTTTCTTCTTCTCCATACTCAACTTCACCTTCTTTCTTGTTTGAGTCTTAAGGGTCTGTTATGCATACATGGCATTGCTTGAGAGCTGTAACATAAGGAATCTATTAAATGAGCTTTGCGTGTAAGCGGTTACCCAACGCATAGCATTACATACGTAGAAGTCTGTTCGTTTTTGATTTCTACGTAAAAGTGGTATACCAGTGTATGTACTGCCAAATGTGCATAACAGGGCATTTATGGCCGGTTACTCAATGCCTGGTTAACACTAACTGCAGGTTAAACATTGTTATCGACGTTATCGACTCTCTGTTATTTGTAGTTAGTGTTAATCAGACATTGAGTAATCTGTTCATGTTCATGTTATTCCTAAGCTGCTGCTTCGCACGTTTCTGTAATTCAGTATCAATATTAAAGCATACATTTAGAAGCCGGCCCAACCATGTACATGTATGGGATTGGTATTGGTGTCACTTTTGAATTGATTTTTTCACTTTATGTTAAACTAATTAGAAATTTTTAAAATTGCCTGCACATCGGCATCTTTGATGATATATAATTCTTTATACCTTAGGAGTATAGTTTAGCTGTAAAAGGGGTGTAAAGGAAACATGATTGCCTATTTATATATAAGATATATGAGTTATGTGCGTAAAATATAAATTTTTATTACAGTTGCGAACAAAAAAGGAAACACTTTTTTGTCTTGCTCGATTTCTAGTGTTTGCGCAATCTGAAACGGGAAAATGTTTAGATTTGCATGGGGAAAAGGGGAATAGGCTTTCTTAAAACCTGGAAACACTGGTAGTTATCCCCTCCTTGCACTTTGTTTTGCTAAAATTTATTGAGCTACAAAACTAGTTAGATACTCAAAATATTATATTTTTATATATTTTTTTTTTTATAAAATATTAGCGGGAAAAAATTTTAATAAAAATTGTTGCATCTGTTGTGATAAATTCTTTGTGCCAGTATTTTTTCCGGCAGTATATCTCAAAGTAGTATATTTTACGTTCAGCCTTATCATGAATTTCATTTTCCCCTAACCGGTTCACTTTTCACTTGTGGTTTCCATGGGTTTGCTAAAGGCGAATGACAAATTTTCGGATGAGGTTTTTTGCGGCGAAACTCGGTATAAGGCAGATTGTGTTGTGTTTATGGGCACATTGTAGTTTTTTAAATTGAAATATTTCGGTATTAACATAATCCTTCTAGAAGTAAAGGACTAAAGGCGTGTCCTTTTTTTCATATTTTTCTAGGCCTAACGCAACTTTGTAGTACCGTCCCGTATAGAAAATTCAACACAAAGTATGACGCTCCACCTTAATGTTCATATATGTGACAGCTTATAACTGCATTTGTATGTTTTTCCCCAATGGCTTTAGATTGGTTTGATTTGATTTGGCAATGGTCACTACCGTTGGCCGAATAGTTGGCCGAATCGGTGACCCAAATTACGCTATGAATGCAAAAAAGAAAACGTTACGTTCAAGTGCAAGCGCTTTTGTTGCAGCAAATGGTCGTTATATTCTACTCTTTTTCTATATTTTTTGTAGTTAATACTATTAAATTTCTCCGTTTTCTACATATCCGAATAAACATATATTGACATGTTTTTTGACAACTGCGCTGAAAAGTGTTGAATTTTTTCGGTTTGTTTGCATACTCTAATTTTGTGGGATTTAGAAAGCAGCTTGTGTTGCACAGCCGGTTGCAACTCTGCTCCAATTACCTACTACATACATACATACATGCATATATATCCGACAATCCATTGAATTGCATAATGCGAATAAAACGAAATCACAAGCAAATAAAAATAAAAATAAAAATCACATCAAGATTAAAGCATCAATTCGACTGTTAAACATTTATTCAAAGTTTTCAAGGATTTATGCCGATGTGACCTATAAATAGCCTTTAGCCGCCTTAATTGCTGCGTATGCAACAACGCGCAAACATTTTTTTAAGTAAATTTGTATCCTGCGCATTAAGCCACATTTGCCACAGCGCTCTGCTGATCGCACTTTTCACAATTCGCACCTGCTTTTATGTATCTACCGCCCGGCCAACCATAGCGTGCGGCGCGCTTTGTTTTTCACCCGCCAGCGGGTGCAATGCGTTGAGAGCCGACATTTATTTATGGTCGCACGTCGAATCGACGCATAACAAATAAAAGCATAAATATTCATTAATGCCATCGATTGCTCGGTTTGCATTTCGCTGCCAATGGTTAATAAATGTTGAATAATAACGCTGCATAAGCAAAAAAGGAAATCGAAAAAAAAATCAACACACAAAACAATGTGCGTATTTTTAACCATAGTGCGGTGACTTAATATGTTAAAAAGTAGTAAATGCTGGGTAAAAAATTCTCGCACTATTAAAAAAAATCCACGATTTACTCACTCATGGTCGCAGGCGTTATCCTTAAATTTTTATTATTAAATTGTGAATTGTGTGTGGTATTTATGCAACCGACAAATTAAAGCATAAAAAATCTCATATAAAATTTAATACAAAAAAAAACAACTACAAAGTTGTAGCAGCACAGGTATATGCACGTTTATTTATAAAATATTTGTCACCGAAAACGTACTGCAAAAATTTAAAAATGATTAACTGGGATTTTGCACTTTGATAAAAAAATACAGTGATTTATTAACATTATATTTTTTTCGCTCTTAAGTTTGAGTAAATGCGTCAGTTTTATTAAATAAAACAATGGGGATACACTTTGCAAAATGCAGCATTATAATGCACACGATCTTCAAAGGTGACACTACTCAAAATTACGCGTTTGTTAAAAAATGCGAAAAACTATTTCCTAGCACATGCTAATCATAGGGGCAAGGGAGACTTTACCTTAGGTTTTTTCAGTAAATTATAACAAAAATTTCACCGGCTTTGCTGGAGTAGCACGTCTATTATAAAACTGTTCACAATTACCCCCTTATTTTGAAAGCTTACTTTGCGAGGAGTTTGGGCTAGGGTCGCCAACCGTACTATATTATATAGTATTGTACTATTTTTCCGATCGGAATACTATATACTGTTGGAAAAAATATAGGATGCGAAAATACTATATTTCTTCAGCTTTAAATATAAATATATTTCAGTAATTTGGAAGAAAAAATTTTTATTAAAATGGATGACCTTCATTATGAAATAACAATATTAAACGAAATATTCTTTTAAATGAAAGCTCATAGTGAGTTTGTAATCAAAAAACGGCAACATATTTTTAAAAACACTAAGAAATAATTAACAAATTTACTTAAAATTATTTCTGTTCTACTCTCTATCCCAGCAACTTTGGAATTCACCGAAAGAACTTTTTCCATTACCTAAAAAGCGTTTTTACTTTTTCTTTTAAATAAAATACTATATATTTATATTTGAAGTGTACTATATTTTTCCGATTTTTTTGAAAAAATACTATAAATATCTTAGGAAATGTTGGCAATCCTACTTTGGGCCCATACACATTTCCATCACTGGCGAGTCCTAAAATCGGAATTTTATTTATGCAACGAGTTGAAAGTCTGATATATCATTGAACAGATAAGATCATGTTGATCTAGAGAAGCCCGTCCATTTACTAAATCCCTATAACTCTATTTCGACCATAATTAATACAGTTTTGCCCCTAATGAAATTAAACCTGGTAGTAAGTAACGCATTTTTTCCCTGGAACCGTAACAATAAATTAATAAGCAAAAAAGTTATAACGAATATTTGTGTCAGACTACATGTTGATGTGTTGTTGATGTTGATGAGGGAAAACCTCCGTGTATATTTCTTCCAAAAAGCCGTTTGCCGTTCGGAAGAGGCGTAAAACCGTAGGCACCTCCATATCTGTGTAATAAAATCAAGACGCACACCAGCAAATTAGACGAGAAGCTCGGCCAAGGACTTAAGTAAAGTATAAGCCCCAAAATGATATTATTAGAGCTCGAATATTTATGCAAGCGATTATTTTTGTTTAACATCACAGATAGTCCGGACCTGGGTAGAAACTCATTATAGGAGGAAGAGAGTTAATTTGGACCTATTAGGTTTTGCATATTTTCACATATTTTGCATGTTTGCAATTTTGCGTGTTTTTGTATATACTTTGCATATTTTTGTATATATTTTGCATATTTTTGTATAAATAATGCATTTTTATAAATAAATTATTACAAGCATGTCATTTTGATGGCAGCTCTTGTTAACCCCGCACGCGACATACTGACCTCCTTCTGCCTCAATGGTGATGACCAGCTACGCCAGCATAGAACAAATCTAATTTAATTGTGGTATGTAGGCAAGTGCAAGGATGCTGTGAAAAATCTTTGCAAGTTCGCCAACTAAAGCTCAACACCTTCTTTAAGTACAATAGGTAGGATGCCATTCGGACCGGGCGATTTGAGACTGTCAAAAGACTCAATAGCATATCGTAATCATCTCGATTAGCCACATATCTGGCAACAAACCAGTTGTACCTTGACACTGTGGTTCTCGCATACCCTACCTCATCAGTCGAGGGAGAAGAAGGAAAAACCATCACCTGATTTCCACGAAATTGAGTCTCTAGAAGAACAGAGAGTTCTCTGTTAAAAGCCACAGGACTCCTGAGTGAACGCAGCTTTGTGGTTTGGTCCTTCTTCAGAACTTTTCCCAGCCTAGCCGTTTGACTCAAGGTTTCAATCCCGCTAGCAGCCATCTTTGCAGAGCGAATTATACTACGTTCCCACGGCACGTAATCCGCTCTCGCATTCATAATTT
>NW_016167186.1:0-607 GCF_001687245.7 Rhagoletis zephyria | reverse complement strand
CGCTTTGTTTTTCACCCGCCAGCGGGTGCAATGCGTTGAGAGCCGACAGTTATTTATGGTCGCACGTCGAATCGACGCATAACAAATAAAAGCATAAATATTCATTAATGCCATCGATTGCTCGGTTTGCATTTCGCTGCCAATGGTTAATAAATGTTGAATAATAACGCTGCATAAGCAAAAAAGGAAATCGAAAAAAAAAATCAACACACAAAACAATGTGCGTATTTTTAACCATAGTGCGGTGACTTAATATGTTAAAAAGTAGTAAATGCTGGGTAAAAAATTCTCGCACTATTAAAAAAAATCCACGATTTACTCACTCATGGTCGCAGGCGTTATCCTTAAATTTTTATTATTAAATTGTGAATTGTGTGTGGTATTTATGCAACCGACAAATTAAAGCATAAAAAATCTCATATAAAATTTAATGAAAAAAAAAACAACTACAAAGTTGTAGCAGCACAGGTATATGGACGTTTATTTATAAAAATATTTGTCACCGAAAACGTACTGCAAAAATTTAAAAATGATTAACTGGGATTTTGCAATTTGATAAAAAAAATACAGTGATTTATTAACATTATATTTTTTTCGCTCTTAAGTT
>NW_016167185.1:3282-22122 GCF_001687245.7 Rhagoletis zephyria | reverse complement strand
GGTATGCATGTAAAAACGTTATCAATTAATGGAGTACATATGTATGTACATACATATGCATGGGGAAATGCATTTTCATTTGACTCCAAAACTATTGGGGCATATTCGTATATGAAATAAAGTCTACTCTAAGTTTAAGTTTGTCAGTCCCAAATAAGAAGTTAGTTGCATATTTTTTTTCACAGATGCCTAGTCCACTGAAAGTGATATGAAAAAGCTGTAACTAACTTTAGTGTCGGCTTTATTTTAACTATGCATATGCCCCATTATTTACATATAATACGAGTATAGCAGTGAAAAATGATAATGCACAGTTTTTCTCAATATAAATAACTTTTCGACAAAAACAACTTTGAAGTAAACACGTGCGTGCAATCAATGCATTTGTACGTTTTTTTTTTGAAGTGGATTTGTGAGAAAACTAAGGCAGCTAGAAAACTGCAGTTTGTTGCATTGAAAATATCGTGTCTATAAACTACCATTAGAATCGTTAAATATATAAAAACCGATTTGCTTCGCTTTTAATGCCGACACCAAACAGTGCGCATTTGCATTTTTTGGTCAATGTGTCCATCTTTTAAGTGAATTTGGGGAAAAACTAAGGCAGCTAGAAAACTGCGGTTTGTTGCGTTGAAAATAGCGTAGCATCTACCATATGAATCGGTAAAAAAGTAAAAGTCGATTTTTTCAACCCAAATGCCGACGGCAAATCACCAACGAATTTGCCAAATGCATACTACATGTTTGCATAACTTTCACATTTTAGATTCACAAAATTGTATCTCTCGCATACATATACATGTACACAATATGTACATATTACATATTTCGACCTATGCATGCATTTATTTTAAATAATTAACCAATTTAAAGAACAATAAAAGCGATGTGAAAACGTAAAAAGCCATCAGCATTTCATTTCTAACAAGAAAAATATGCATTTGCTTTGATGAGACAATTTCTGTTATATTTATTTTGCCTCTGGCTGGGCTCTGTTAAAATTCGATTGTCTCTGGCTGGCCGCTCTTAAAATGCGCTTCGCCAGTTTTGTTGGTATTTGACAGTTTCCACGCTGATTCGTTCTTGGTCTTCTCTATAAATATACGACGACGATACGTCCACGACGAAACGTCCGATAACGGATTGAGGCTGATCGACTTCGCCGGGGCCCGAAATATGGTAATATGTAGTACTAGATTCCAGCATAAGAAGATCCACTAAGCTACATGGCTGTCTCTAGATCGAAAAACGAGAAACCAAATCGAACATGTTGTGATAGACGGAGGGCATGCTTCCAGTGTTTTAGACATACGTACACTCCCAGTGCCAACCATAGACTCGGACCACTATCTTGTTGCAGTCAAGATACGCACCCGCCTATGTGCAGCAGCAAATGTGCGCCCAACAATGCAAGGTAAGCTTAACGTCGAAAAGCTGCAATCGCAACAGACGGTCGCCACTCGGCTCTCACACCTGCTCTCTGAGAGCACTCTCCAACAAACCGACATACGCGAGCAGTGGAGCCACATTTCCCGCTCATTAAGTACCGCCTCCGAAGAAATAGTTGGCTTTCAGCGAGGCCGAAAGAACAACTGGTACGATGAGGAGTGTCAAGAAGGTGCAGAGAAAAAGGATGCCGCCTCCAGGGCCACGCAGCGATCGGGCGCAACACGAGCCACGTGGGACCGTTACAAGGAACTTAAGAAGGAAGCGAGGCGTATTTGCCGCNGAGGAGTGTCAAGAAGGTGCAGAGAAAAAGGATGCCGCCTCCAGGGCCACACAGCGATCGGGCGCAACACGAGCCACGTGGGACCGTTACAAGGAACTTAAGAAGGAAGCGAGGCGTATTTGCCGCTTCAAAAAGAGAGGCGGAAATACGTGAGTGCGAAGAGCTTGAAATGCTGGCCGACAGGAAAAATGCCCGAAAATTTTACCAGAGTTAGCCGACTTATGAAGGTTTCAAGACCAAGGCGAACTCCTGTAAGAACAACCATGGCGACCTAGAGACTGATGTCCAGAACGTACTTAAGCTATGGAGGCAACACTTTTCCATTTTATTGAATGGCAGCAGCACTGAAAGTAGTGGAGAAGACGAACCCGAGCCTCCAGTCGATGACGATAGAATCGATGTCCCAGCGCCTGACTATGACTAGGTACGAATAGCGATTACGCGGCTGAAAAACAACAAAGCTGTTGGAGCTGACGGCCTGCCAGCCGAGCTATTCAAGTACGGTGGCGAGGAGCTAATAAGGTGCAAGCATGAACTCTTATGCAGAATATGGTCAGATGAACGCATGCACGACGACTGGAATCAGCCTTCAAAGCATAGGTTACGAGGTCCTATCGAGTGCATTGTGTGAAAGACTGAAGCCCACCGTCAACGGAATGATTGGACCTTATCAGTGTGGCTTTAGGCCTGGCAAATCCACCATAGATCAGGTATTCACAAGAAACCAAATCTTGGAAAAGACCCACGAGAATAGGATCGACAAGCANAAGCGAGGCGTATTTGCCGCTTCAAAAAGAGAGGCGGAAATACGTGAGTGCGAAGAGCTTGAAATGCTGGCCGACAGGAAAAATGCCCGAAAATTTTACCAGAGTTAGCCGACTTATGAAGGTTTCAAGACCAAGGCGAACTCCTGTAAGAACAACCATGGCGAC
Organism: Rhagoletis zephyria; assembly: GCF_001687245.7. Taxonomy (NCBI): domain Eukaryota; kingdom Metazoa; phylum Arthropoda; class Insecta; order Diptera; family Tephritidae; genus Rhagoletis; species Rhagoletis zephyria. The sequence goes on along the minus strand of NW_016167185.1, from coordinate 19,461 downwards.
CTAGAGACTGATGTCCAGAACGTACTTAAGCTATGGAGGCAACACTTTTCCATTTTATTGAATGGCAGCAGCACTGAAAGTAGTGGAGAAGACGAACCCGAGCCTCCAGTCGATGACGATAGAATCGATGTCCCAGCGCCTGACTATGACTAGGTACGAATAGCGATTACGCGGCTGAAAAACAACAAAGCTGTTGGAGCTGACGGCCTGCCAGCCGAGCTATTCAAGTACGGTGGCGAGGAGCTAATAAGGTGCAAGCATGAACTCTTATGCAGAATATGGTCAGATGAACGCATGCACGACGACTGGAATCAGCCTTCAAAGCATAGGTTACGAGGTCCTATCGAGTGCATTGTGTGAAAGACTGAAGCCCACCGTCAACGGAATGATTGGACCTTATCAGTGTGGCTTTAGGCCTGGCAAATCCACCATAGATCAGGTATTCACAAGAAACCAAATCTTGGAAAAGACCCACGAGAATAGGATCGACAAGCACCATCTATTTGTCGATTTCAAAGCCGCTTACGACAGCACGAAAAGAAGTTGTCTTTATGCCGCGATGTCTGAATTTGGTATCCCCACGAAACTAATACGGCTGTGTAAAACGACGTTGAGCAATACCATCAGCTCTTTCAGAATTGGGAAAGACCTCTCCGTTTGATACCAAACGAGGTTTCAGACAAGGTGTGATTTTATTTAATCTAATGTTGGAGAAGATAATAAGAGCCGCAGAACTGAACTACTCAGGCACAATAATTTACAAAAGCGTACAATTGCTGGCGTAGGCCGTCGACATCGATATTATCGGTAAAAACAAGGGCTACGTCAGTTCTGCCTTGATTAGATAGAGAAGCAAAACGAATGGGTCTGGTGGTGACAAAACGAAGTATCTCCTGTCATCACACAAAGAGTCTGAGCTCACACGTGTCTGGTGACAGTTACAAGAGTGAAAAAGTAGACGACTTCGTTTATTTGTGCACCAGCATTAACACAAATAACAAGTTCTACTTTGGACTGAGTAGGCAATTGAGAAGTAAAGTCCTCGCTCGTCGTACAAAGATCACACTCTATAAGTCACTCATCATGCCTGTGCTGTTGTATGAAGGATCTCGCCTTCCCGATGGCTACCTGAACTTCACCGCAAGTGAAAGCAAGAGGCGGACCTGTTGACAGGTTGCCCAGCCTTCTGGTCACTCTACGGTGGCTCTGTCCGCCGTAGTATGCAGCGGGAATTGTCGGTTAAAACGCTCGCGCTTCGCTCCGGATACGATGCGCGATCGCCGAAAGAGAGAGAGAGAGAACTCTTGATTGACCAAAGCTTACTCACACCAGAGGTGAAGTTGCAAGTCTTCAAATGCTCTTCTCACTTCTTGCGCTTATGTACGTTCAAAAGCTGCCGAATCTCCGTATTAGATCCCTGTTGCGGGATTTGTGCGATCGCCCTGACGAAGGTTGTCACGTTCATCGGCTAGAACCAGTGATCGGACTTCTACCACATTGTGGTAGATCTGCCACTCAAGGTGAATCTGAAATCTACCACATATTCGCGTTTTTGAGTAGTTTTATTTTTGCTTGACATAATTTTCGTAGTTTTAAGAGCAAAAATGGTCCAACACTAAACACTATATGGTAACAAGAAAGATATAATACAAGATTCCGCATTCCGGGCGACGATAAAAATTTCTCAAGTAAAAGTAAACAAAGCCGAATAAAATAAACTGTAAAATAGTAAATTTTCTCAGTAATAAATTTTTCGACAAGAAACGTGGTTTTATTGTGTTAAATTGCAAAATATATGATTTATAAAAAGAATTAATAGAGCAAATGTTAAAAAACGGCGATTTTTGTGAAAGTGGTAGCAAATTTAAGTGCATCTAAGGTTTCTGAGGCGTTAATTACTTTTAATTGAGAATTGTCAAAATCGGCCAATCCTAATTAGCTGTTGTTATGTGATAAAAAGAAAGGCTGGCAGCACTCCGCAAGGTTGCAGAAATCTTTTAAAATATGTTCGAAAGATATCTTAATATGAAGTGAACCTGCTTTACACTGTCAAGGAAAAAAATTTACAAAACTCAACGCAATTTTTAGCAACTTCAATCTTGTACTTTGTTATACTAAAATTACAGAATTTCTTCAATTTTTGTACAAAGTTTGATCCAAAACCTGAGATCTACCACATTTTTTTGAAATCTACCACATTTTTTTCCTGATTCTACCGCACATAATTTTTTTAAAGTCTGATCACTGGCTAGAACAGCCGCTTCAGCAGGAATGTTCGGGCCGGGGTCTGTAGTACAACCGGCTGGGACGAAGCTATCTGCAGCAGCTGTGACAACCCTGCGGAACTTACGCCACCTACGTGAACATCGGTTGTTGTGGGAGGGAAGAAAGTGCTTTCAGTAACTTCCGCGAAGCCGTTCCAATCAGCTTAAGTAAAGTAGTAGTAGTAGTAGAAGTAAAGTCCGCAGGTTTATCAATGGAGATGACTATGGGCAGATGGCCGGATGTAAAGGTCAGCATATGTCGCCACGTTATGCTGTTTATCAGACCAACGCTTACAATTGTTGTATGGCAAGCTGCATCACCTGCTGGTGGGTGCGTCGTTGTTCATTGTGCAGAATGTCGAATCGTCTGTCTGGTCAGCCAAGTGTGTATTTCCCTACGATCATTTGACATGCTTTAATGCCAAAGATCGTGGTGCGCGTTAAAATCGCCAACTACCATACGGTTTTCACCTCTGAGGAGCGCACCTATTTCAGGGTATTATCCTGCCGAGCAGCTGGTTACAGTCGGGCGGGAATTTGAAATGGGGGAATGTNAAAATCGCCAACTACCATACGGTTTTCACCTCTGAGGAGCGCACCTATTTTAGGGTATTATCCTGCCGAGCAGCTGGTTACAGTCGGGCGGGAATTTGAAATGGGGGAATGAAAAAATGATAGTGCTATGCGTCGTTTATACCGAGAAACAGAAAAAATCCTTTATTGGAAGAAAGAAGCTGCGTGAATTGCAACGGCACCATACCGAGATACGCGAGCAGTGGAGCCACATTTCTCGCTCATTAGTTACCGCCTCCGAAGAAATATTCGGCTTTCAGCGAGCCCGAAAGACCAACTGGTACGATGAGGATTGTCAAGAAGCTGCAGAGAAAAAAGATGCCGCCTACAGGGCCACGCAGCGATCGGAAGCAACGCGAGCCAAGTGGGACCGTTATAGGGAACTGAAGAAAGAAGCCCTTAAAAGTGGAATGTAAAAATAATGTTTACTAATACCAAATGTATGAAGGTCTATACTTTTAAGAAAATAACTGAATTTACGTGTTACCTCAACTGTTTTTATTTATAAGAAATAAATTGTACTGTTTATTTACATACGTTTAAGCAAAAAAGGGATATTGGAATATTTTGTTACATTTTTATGTTAAAAATAAAGTGAAAACTTACATATGTGTCTTTACATTACTTAACAAGCCAGGTATAGTTCTCATAGTTCCTTTCTGGAAGATTCGGTTGGCATTCCCTCTTTATTGACTCTTTAATATTCCTCGTCCAAAATATCAGGAGTATAATCCTCGAATTGGTAGTAAATGTACATATTATGCACAGTGTTGCCGTTTTAGACCTTTGGTGGCTAGATTTAGCTACCACATACTTTTTTTGGCCACCTAAATTTAAAATTGCCCCTAGCCCTTTTTTAGCCCTTTGGAGAATTTACTTATACTTGGCATGAGTTTTATATGCTTGATTTGATCTACTGTTTTTCATTTATGTAAGAGATGAATTTTTAAACTAAGAAGGACTGATATATATGGATTGTATGTTCCTTACGTTTTTATACATACATACTGTAGAAGTGTTAAGGCTGTTAACTTATCTATTAACGATTTAACTATAGTTTAAAATAGATAAGTGTACGGCCCTTAATATGCTAAAGCTGAGATCCCACGATTGCCGCAAATGGACCAATCTGGAACAATTTTTATTGTGCTGTATTGGAGCACAATAAAAAAATTGTCCCAATCAAATTCTGTACAGTCACACGGTTGCCTCTTTTTATACAATTCTGATTGCCGCAAGTTGGCGAAAAGCAATATAGTGACAAACATTGCCCCAAACGTATCACACGATTGTTCGAGCATGCGGCAATTGTGACCATAAGGTGTTGCGCTGACTTCTAAATTCTGTTTTTTTCTCTGTTGTGTAAAAATGGCGTATTCTTAAAAAAAAAAAAATAAAACAATTGTATCTGCTTTGTATATTGCGGGCTCATTTTGTGCAAATATTTTTGCTGTTTGAAAGCAAAGAAGCAAAAAGTTGTGTCCAATGAAAACTCACGCATTCATTTAGAAGTTTGAGTGTATAGTTTTTTATTTTTCGACGATAACTGCAACGTGCTATGTGGAGTTCAAGTTGCAACAGTTTTCGTTTTAATTTTGTTACGTAGAGGTTTTTTACTCATTACAAGTAAATTGGTACAAAATAGTTATGTTTGTTTAAATGAAAGCTGCGAATTTACATAATTTATGTTTTGAATGAAATTTTATAATTATGTGTACAGCTCGCAAGAAAAGATAGCACCTTAACATTTTGATCAGTCTTGACTTTTTTCTTCTGTTTGTTTAATGTTAATTTTTTGCTATAAAGCCATATCTCACTGTCTAGTAAAAACCACTTAAGTCCAGTTTCCAAACTTTATANTTTGTTACGTAGAGGTTTTTTACTCATTACAAGTAAATTGGTACAAAATAGTTATGTTTGTTTAAATGAAAGCTGCGAATTTACATAATTTATGTTTTGAATGAAATTTTATAATTATGTGTACAGCTCGCAAGAAAAGATAGCACCTTAACATTTTGATCAGTCTTGACTTTTTTCTTCTGTTTGTTTAATGTTAATTTTTTCCTATAAAGCCATATCTCACTGTCTAGTAAAAACCACTTAAGTCCAGTTTCCAAACTTTATATAAAAATTATAAACATTTCTTAAACTTTTGATAACAATTCAATGGTTTTTTAGCAACTTCAAACTTCCCCCTTATACTAAATTTTAATGAGCTATAAAACTAAATAACATTTTTTTTTCTAGAAATCCAAATTAAAAACCGCGGGATGTGTTCAAAAGTTTAAGAAATGTCTATAATTTTTGTATAAAGCTTGCAATTTGGATTTATGCAGTTTTTGTGAGACAATGAGCTATACTTTTATACAAAAATAATGAAGATTAACAAATAGAAGAAAAATAGTCAAGACTGGTCGAAATGTTGAAGTTCTACCGTTTTGTCGTGTTATACTTTTAAGTTTTTTTTTAAGTAAATTTATACTGTCATGGCAGTTCGCCAATTGGTGACATAAAACATCTTTCGTATTCTTCTCGTATGAGTTTTGCTTGTGGTGGTATATATCGCAGCAAAGATTCCGTCATCGGACTTCAAGAAAAATTATAATTTGAATACAAATTAAATTAAAAGTTATTTTGCATCCGAAAACAAGGATATTCATTTCAGTGATTTTTCGACACATAAGGAAGCAAAAAAGTAAATTACACTATGCGACAGTCAAAATCGGGATGGGATGAAACCAACGGGAAATGTTATATCGGTCAAAAACAAGTTATACGTGTCCCGGCGTTTCGCTGGGTCACGTCTAGGAATCGAGATATATATATAACTATCATATAGGCGAAATTGTCACCTTTGGTGGTCTTTTTTTGACATAACTCGAGAACCACTAGTCCGATTTTGCTCAAACAAATTAAAAAAAATTAAAAATTACAATTCCTTTAATCTGTTCATATAACGTTTTTCTATATAATCAACAGTTTTGCCGGTAAAAATAAATGTATGAAGAAATAAAATATTTTTTGCCTAAAATATTAAATTTTTTAAAATCTGTTTATTATATAGAAAAACGTTATATGAACAGATTAAAGGAATTGTAATTTTTAATTTTTTTAAATTTGTTTGAGCAAAATCGGACTAGTGGTTCTCGAGTTATGTCAAAAAAAGACCACCAAAGGTGACAATTTCCCCTATATGATAGTTATATATATATCTCGATTCCTAGACGTGACCCAGCGAAACGCCGGGACACGTATAACTTCTTTTTTACCGATATAACTTTCCCCGGTAGTTTGAACCCTTCCCGATCACTGACCCCTACCATTTGTCTCACAGTGTTATTAATAAACAGCCTAAATATTTTGTTGTGTATTGTTCACTTCAATTGCCGCACAAGAACACAATAAATATTGCCGCAATTTTGAAATTTTCATTGCCCCATGATTGCCAATCGAGCTATCACACGATTGCCGCACACGGGCCGTATTTGATTGGGCACAGTAAGCACAATATCGGGCTCTATTGCCGCATGAGTCAATTTATTGTGAAATCACACGATTGGGGCATAAAATGAGGCAATAATTGGTGTATTGCGTCAATCGTGGGATCCCAGCTTTAATTTGTTAAATGGTTCATCAAGTCGATTGACTGTGTATGTTCTTGTGGAGTGATTGTTCCAGCTGCTGGTGTCGTGAGTGGTGAAATTAGCTCAATTTTCTAAGTAAAAAGTATTTTGGCGGAAATTTCTTGCCCTATATGAGTCAAAGCCGTGTTTGTGGAAGATTAAGTTCACGATATTGCAATTGTGAATTAAAAGAAAACAATGTGTAACAAAATGGTAGAAAAATTATGAAATTTCGGCTCTAATCATTTCGATCTTTCCTCGACCTCATTTGTAAAGAAATAAACAATGTACCAGCATGCTGGTAAGTTATATGATTCGAGCCTGATGGTACAATCACTTGATGGAGCCAGCAAGCTGGTGTCCAATATTTCCCCTTTTATATAAAAGGTTTTTGGTTGCATAAAATATTTGCTTTTTTTCAGATTTCATTGTTTTTATATACCATTACTTATTGAAAATGTTTGCGTGTATACTTATATATGTATATGTAATTAAAAAAATGTAGCTACCATTTTTAGCCACAACGACTTTTTCTAGCTCTTTTTTAGCCCTTTTTTTAAAGGAATTTGGCTACCACTAAAATTATTCGCGGCAACACTGATTATGCAATGCGCATGCCACATTCTGAACATATTTTTAAGGTAAGTAGTGTAGCTGTCAAGCACCGAAATCTTATTTTAAAACGCCAATCAACCTTTCGACTATAAGGTGCTTAACGTCGAAAAGCTGCGATCACAACAGACGGCCAACTTTTTGGCCATTCGACTCCCACACCTGCTCTCTGAGAGCACCCTTCAACAAACCGAGATACGCGAGCAGTGGAGCCACATTTCTCGCTCATTAAGTACCGCCTCCGAAGAAATAGTCGGCTTTCAGCGAGCCCGAAAGAACAACTGGTACGATGAGGACTGTCAAGAAGCTGCAGAGAAAAAAGATGCCGCCTACAGGGCCACGCAGCGATCGGGAGCAACGCGAGCCATGTGGGATCGTTATAGAGAACTGAAGAAAGAAGCCAGACGTATTTTCCGCATTAAAAAGAGAGGCCAAAATACGTGAGTGCGAAGAGCTTGAATTGCTGACCGACAGGAAAAATGCCCGAAAATTTTATCAGAGTTAGCCGCCTTACTGAAGGTTTCAAGATCAAGGCGAAGTCCTGTAAGAACAACCATGGCGACCTAGAGACTGATATCCAGAACGTACTTAAGCTATGGAGGGAACACTTTTCCACTTTATTGAATAGCAGCAGCACTGAAATAGTGGAGAAGACGAACCCGCGCCCCCACTCGATGACGATGGAATCGATGTCCCAGCGCCTGACTATGACGAGGTACGAATAGCGATTACGCGGGTGAAAAACAACAAAGCTGTTGGAGCTGACGGCCTGCCAGCCGAACTATTCAAGTACGGTGGCGAGGAGCTAATGAGGGGCATGCATGAACTCTTATGCAGAATATGGTCAGATCAACGCATGCCTTTAATCAGCCTTCTGAGCATAGGTTACATGGTCCTGTCGAGTGTATTGTTTGATACCAAACGAAGTTTCAGACAAGGTGACTCCTTTTCGTGTGATTTCTTTAATCTAATGTTGGAGAAGATAACAAGAGCCCATGATTCAATAATAGAAAGGTTCTGTAATAAAACAGTCTTCTCGCTCCCACACATAAAATCGGCTCCTTTACTTGTGCAGAATGTTGCTCACTCTACAGTTTCTAGTTATACTAGTAGTAAAACCAAAAATTCTTCATACTAAATATTTGTTGGCATCACCTTCGTTTGCGTAAAGAAAATTTTAGAATAGTTACGCTGATTTCAACGATACCAAATTTATTTGGCGCAGGTAAAAAATAAAAAAGATATAAGAGGTTTATTTGCTTTGTTTATTTATATTTTTTATTATCGTCTATCTGGTCAGCCAAGTGGAGGAACACATACGATCATTTGACAGGCTTGAATACCAAAGATCGTGGTGCGCGTTAAAGTCGCCAACTACCATACGATTTTCACCTCTGAGGAGCGCACCTATTTCAGGGTAATATCCTGCCGAGCAGCTGGTTACAGTCGGAGGTGACTCTACCCATTGCAAGTGTTACACTTGACTGTGGTGGAGTCGTCTCTACCACACGCAGCACGTGTAGGTTTCTGGCCCAGGGTTTGGCCCGTTAGAACCGGCTGTCGTGGGAATGGGAATTGGGAATTTGAAATGGGGGAATGAAAAAATTATAGTGCTATGCGTCGTTTATACCGAGAAACAGAAAAAATCCTTTATTGGAAGAAAAAAGGTGCGTGAATTGCAACGGCATCATATGGGAATGGGGGCCCTTAAAAGTTGAATGTAAAAATAATGTTTACTAATACCATATGTATGAAGATCTATACTTTTAAGAAAATAACTGAATTTACGTGTTACCTCAACTTTTTTTATTTATAAGAAATAAACTGTATTGTTTATTTTCATATGTTTAAGCTAAAAAGTGATATTGGAATATTTTTTTACATTTTTATATTAAAAATAAAGTGAGAAATTACATATGTGTTTTTACATTATTTAACAAGCTATGTATAGTTTTCATAAATCGAATTGTCATTTATGGAAGATTCGGTTGGCATTCCCTCTTCATTTACTCTTTCATATTCCTCGTCCAAAATATCAGGAGTATAATCCTCGAATTGGTAGTAAATATACATATTATGCAATACGCATGCCACATTCTGAACATATTTTTAAGGTAAGTAGTGTTGCTGTCAAGCACCGAAATCTTATTTTGAAACGCCAATCAACCTTTCGACTATAACGAGCTTAACGTCGAAAAGCTGCAGTCTCAACAGACGGCCAACTTATTCGCCACTCGACTCTCACACCTGCTCTCTGAGAGCACTCTTCAACAAACCGAGATACGCGAGCAGTGGAGCCACATTTCTCGCTCATTAAGTACCGCCTCCGAAGAAATAGTCGGCTTTCAGCGAACCCGAAAGAACAACTGGTACGATGAGGACTGTCAAGAAGCTGTAGAGAAAAAAGATGCCGCCTACAGGGCCACACAGCGATCGGGCGCAACGCGAGCCATGTGGGACCGTTAAAGGGAACTGAAGAAGGAAGCGAGACGTATTTAAGAGCTTGAAATGCTGGCCGACAGGAAAAATGCCCGAAAATTTTATCAGTGTTAGCCGACTTACTGAAGGTTCCAAGACCAAGGCGAACTCCTGTAAGAACAACCATGGCGACCTAGAGACTGATGTCCAGAACGCACTTAAGCTATGGAGAGAACACTTTTCCACTTTATTGAATGGCAGCAGCACTGAAAGTAGTGGAGAAGACGAACCCGAGCCCCCAGTCGATGACGATGGAATCGATGTCCCAGCGCCTGACTATGACGAGGTACGAATAGCGATTACGCGGTCTCAATTCGGTTTCTGATTTTAAGGATTTAGGTGTCTATTTTGATAAGAAATTGAGTTTCTCAACTCACATTAACTATATTTTTTCAAAATCTTTAGCAATGTTAGCCTTTATTCGTCGTAACAGTACTTCTGCTTATGATCCTTACATATTGAAGATTCTTTATGTTTCTCTAGTAAGATCAAGGCTCGACTATTCATCTTTCATCTGGAGACCGTACCATTCTTCATATATATATACGGAACCGACTCCTTCATATGAATCGCGCTGCGTGCTTTTGGATATTAAACCCTTGAGTAGTAGATTCTCCTTCCTCGCTTCCTCTTTTGTGTGGAATATCAAAATGGATCTGTTGATTGTCCTAACCTCTTGGAACGACTACATTTCAATTTCCCTAGGCGAAATCTAAGGCTAATAACTATTTTACATTGGGTTAGTAAAATCTAACTGCGCCAAGTATGTCCCGTTAATAAGAACCCTAGTGGACTTAAATAGCATTCCGATTCTTGATTTGTCCCTATCCTGTGGAGCAGTTCGTACCACATTATATAATTACTTTAGTTATTTTAGTTAGTAAAAATTTATTGTTCATTTGACTGAAATAAATAAATAAAAACCGAATAGTGCATACATGCACATTTTCGGTTGCAAATCGAACTTAGGCATATTAAAAGAACCAAACATAAAAGAACATACATATGTTTATGCCCCATTTATAAATGATATATAAGTTGTAAAGCGAAATAATGAGAAGAACTTCTTTCTGCGTAGGCGGCTTCGGCCGCGCTTAGGGATTATAACCCTTAAGCTGATGCCAGATAAAACTTTGTGGCTTTGCGTGACATTTATAACTTTGCCAGCAAAGCACCAGACGCAAACGATATGCCACAATGAAGGCCAAGAAAACAATTTTGCACTGCCTTTTTACTCGTCAAAATTCCTGTGGATTTTATATTTTTTGCTTTAAAAATATCAGCAATGTAATTAAATATATGTTTCTGCATGAAAACTCGACTTTGCACGAAACAAAACATATATTAAAACAGCTGATTGTTAGCGCGCGCAAAAATATGCAACGATTTATGTGGCATGCTTTGTGCATTTACATACAATTCAAAGTGAAGCAAGCGTTTTATCTGGCATCAGCTTTACTAAGTAGAATTCTCCTTTCAGTCCTTCTTTCTTTGTAGGCGGCCTTCGTCCGCGCTTAGGGATTATAACCCTTACTAAGTAGAATATTCCTTTCCGTGTTGCCGGAAAAGAAGGGCGGATGTATTATTGCGCAGAACTTCTTGCTTGATAAAATAACGCACACAATCGATAACGTACGAATTAAAATTTTAATTTCATACTCAAGCTAAGCATTGTATGGGATTATAACCCTTACTAAGCAGAATTTTCGTTTCCGTGTTGCCGGAAAAGGGGGACGGAAGTATTTTTGCGCAAAACTTCTTGCTTGATAAAGAAATACACACACTCGATAGTTCGTAACGTACGAATTAACATTTTAATTTCAGGCTCAAGCTAAGAATTGTATGGATATTTTCAACACAGGAGGCAAGGAAATATATCCCCATTGCTTGGGGAACTCAGTTAACCGTTGCTTAAACTTAGCATTACATATAATAAAGAAATCAGGCCAGGGATTATCATACTCAATCCATACTTCAACTATTCATTTTATTGGTAAGTGAAATTATTTTTTATATGCAATAAATATTTTTTACTTATTTTTGTTTTCCTGGATGAATCACTCCCATTTCACGAAGACGGAGACATCGCATTAAAACAACGGAGCAATTCCGCAGTGCATATTAAACTTTCAAAGCATATGGCTCAATGAGGTTTAGACTTCCTGACCATGTTTAAATTGTAAGAAATTGTTCATTGGTTTGGACTTACAGAATTCGAAATATTAATAAACCTGTGTGGAATGCTAACTAGACCGTTCGTTATTTCAGTTTTTTTTTTAATATACAGTTTGCCGGGCGAAAAAAGATGTATTCTGGTCTAAAAATAAGCTTGCAAAATTTTATTCGATTATGATAACTCTAAGTACTTAACGTTGCATTTGAAAATTCAGAAAACCATATGCATTCAGGGAAACAAGTTTTTAACAAAATAGTTGACGATCGTGAATTTTATAGTCATTTGCTATGTAAAATAACTCACAGAATCTGAATATGAGGTCAAAAATGAAATAGTAGAATAGGTTTTAAGAATTTTCGAAATTATCGTTTTTTTTCAAATTGAGAAAACAGCATTTTAAATTTTTACCAAAAATATCGGGTTCTGATTATCGCACCGCAAAAGCTCTCCACCGGATTTAAGGTCTTCGAATTCCCTATGAACTTACTATACAATGTTATGCAATCAAATTATCAGTTTAAGAGTTATTTGCAAATTTATGGGTGAAATCGGCCACAATTTTAAGTCGTATCGGTATTCTACTGTGAATTACAATCAAATGATCAGTTTAAGAGTTATTTGGAAATTTATGGATGAAATCGGACACAATTTTAAGTCGCATCGGTATTCTACTGTGAATTACACCTAAAAGCTGCAAACTTGTTGTTCTTATTTATATGCTATACTAGCAGAACACCCGACGTCGTTCGGGATAAACAAATCAAGATATAAAACAGCAATACAAATATATTTACTGATCATCATTTTGTGTACTACAAATCTTGTTCCATTATTAATATTAGGTGGATTAAGGTAACGATAGAATTTTAAAATTACTACCTACTACGGTACATTCCGTTTAGCTGCCTATNTCAATGAGGTTTAGACTTCCTGACCATGTTTAAATTGTAAGAAATTGTTCATTGGTTTGGACTTACAGAATTCGAAATATTAATAAACCTGTGTGGAATGCTAACTAGACCGTTCGTTATTTCAGTTTTTTCTTTTTAATATACAGTTTGCCGGGCGAAAAAAGATGTATTCTGGTCTAAAAATAAGCANAATAAACCTGTGTGGAATGCTAACTAGACCGTTCGTTATTTCAGTTTTTTTTTTAATATACAGTTTGCCGGGCGAAAAAAGATGTATTCTGGTCTAAAAATAAGCATGCAAAATTTTATTCGATTATGATAACTCTAAGTACTTAACGTTGCATTTGAAAATTCAGAAAACCATATGCATTCAGGGAAACAAGTTTTTAACAAAATAGTTGACGATCGTGAATTTTATAGTCATTTGCTATGTAAAATAACTCACAGAATCTGAATATGAGGTCAAAAATGAAATAGTAGAATAGGTTTTAAGAATTTTCGAAATTATCGTTTTTTTTCAAATTGAGAAAACAGCATTTTAAATTTTTACCAAAAATATCGGGTTCTGATTATCGCACCGCAAAAGCTCTCCACCGGATTTAAGGTCTTCGAATTCCCTATGAACTTACTATACAATGTTATGCAATCAAATTATCAGTTTAAGAGTTATTTGCAAATTTATGGGTGAAATCGGCCACAATTTTAAGTCGTATCGGTATTCTACTGTGAATTACTGTCAAATTATCAGTTTAAGAGTTATTTGCAAATTTATGGGTGAAATCGGCCACAATTTTAAGTCGTATCGGTATTCTACTGTGAATTACTGTCAAATTATCAGTTTAAGAGTTATTTGCAAATTTATGGGTGAAATCGGCCACAATTTTAAGTCGTATCGGTATTCTACTGTGAATTACAATCAAATGATCAGTTTAAGAGTTATTTGGAAATTTATGGATGAAATCGGACACAATTTTAAGTCGCATCGGTATTCTACTGTGAATTACACCTAAAAGCTGCAAACTTGTTGTTCTTATTTATATGCTATACTAGCAGAACACCCGACGTCGTTCGGGATAAACAAATCAAGATATAAAACAGCAATACAAATATATTTACTGATCATCATTTTGTGTACTACAAATCTTGTTCCATTATTAATATTAGGTGGATTAAGGTAACGATAGAATTTTAAAATTACTACCTACTACGGTACATTCCGTTTAGCTGCCTATTCACTTAGCTGTTTTAGTATAGCTGCACTTCTCCGGTAGAATGCTTATTTCGTAAGAGTTTTATTCATTACAAATATTTACTGATCATCATTTTCTGTACTACAAATCTTGTTCCATTATTAATATTAGGTGGATTAAGTTAACAATAGAATTTTTAAATTACTACTACGGTACATTCCGTTTAGCTGCCTATTCGCTTAGCTGTTTTAGTATAGCTGCACTTCTCCGGTAGAATGCTTATTTCGGAAGAGTTTTATTCATTATTTTAACAGCAACGCGGGAACAAAAAAATGGTATTACCTTTCCATTTCGAAATTCTCTAAAGACTGTAAGGTTTCATAAAAACCACAGTTTTAAATAGCCGAGTGATCTAATAGGTGAATACATACATATTTATCCCCTTTTACAAACTCATTTATATATACTTTACACTAAACACCTCCCATATATGTACATATATGTATGCATACCGAATTTCAAGTTAATTTGACTTATGGTTCCCATTTTATGGCTGTTTAAAAATTCCTCGCCTATGCTCTACGTTCCCTTTTACAAACTCCTATATACAAACCTTACTATGGATATGTATTCATACCAAATTTCATATTCTTCTGAATTATGATTCCGAAGTTGTAGCTGATACAAAAATTCACGCCTGTGGAATGTGCCACGTCCCCTTTCAGAAAAACTATTTTATATATGCCTTAAGCATTTATCATAGATCTTCGCACCAAATTTCAAAATCATGTAACCTGTGGTTCCGAAGTTATATCAGTTTAAAAACTTCACGCCCATGGGATGAGCCACGCCTTCTTGTACAAACTGATTTATATATACCCTACTATAAGCACCCACCATAAAAATGTCCACCCCCATGGGATGTCCGACTCCCCCATTTAGAAACTCATTTATATATACCTTGCCNATTTCAAAATCATGTAACCTGTGGTTCCGAAGTTATATCAGTTTAAAAACTTCACGCCCATGGGATGAGCCACGCCTTCTTGTACAAACTCATTTATATATACCCTACTATAAGCACCCACCATAAAAATTTCCACCCCCATGGGATGTCCGACTCCCCCATTTAGAAACTCATTTATATATACCTTGCTATAAGCACCTACTATAGATATGACTGCATACCAAATTTTAATTTCATGTGACAAATGGCTCCGAAGTTATAGCTGATAAAATATTCCACGCCTATGGGATGTACCACACCCCCTTTTAAAACTAAATACCATAAATATGCCTGCATACGAAACTTCAAGTTCACGTGACTTATGATTTTGAAGTTATAGCTGATAAAAATTTCCCCGAATGTAGGATGTGCGACGCCCCTTTTAACAAACCCAGTTATTTATACCTTACAATAAGCACCTACCATAGATATGTCTGCATTCCAAATTTCAAGTTCATGTGACGTGGTTCCGAAGTTATAGCTGATAAATTTTCCACGCCTATGGGATTTGCCACGCCTCCTTTTACATACCTATTTATATATACCTTACTATAAGCAGCCATAGGCATGCCTGCATACCAAATTTCATCTCACGCCTATGGGATGTACCCCGCCCCCTTTTTCAAACTCATTTATATATACCCTGTTATAAGCACCTACCATATATATGTCTGCATACGAAATTTCAAGTTCGTGGGACTTATGGTTCCGAAGTTATAGCTGATAAAAGAGTCCACGCCTATGGGATGTGCCACTCCCCTTTATATAAACTCATGTATATATAGCCTTCTATAGACACCTTCCAAATATCAACTTCATGTGACTTATGGTTTTGAAGTTATAGCTGATAAAAATTGCCACGCCTATGGGATGTACCACGCCCCCTATTACATACTCATTTATATATACCCTGTTATAAGCACCTACCATAGATATGTCTGCATACCAAATTTCAAGTTCGTGGGACTTATGGTTCCGAAGTTATAGCTGATACAAAACTCCACGCCTATTGGATGTGCCACGCCCTCTTTTCGGTACTCATTTATATATACCCTGTTATAAGCACCTACTATAGAAATGGCTGCATACCAAATCTGAAGTTCATGTGACTTATGGCTCCGAAGTTATGGTTGATTACAAATTTCACGCATATGGGAGGTGCCACGCCCCCTCGTCGGATCGCAATTTTTCACCCTATTATAGGCCCAGGTGTCATGGCAATACTCTATCATCTATTTCGTATAGTTTCGCGTGGAAAGCTGTGTGTGTATATATTAGAACACAGCCTAAAACTATGTAGGTACATAAGTACTTTTACAAAAAATAAATGTGCACCGAGTGTATAG
>NW_016167185.1:759-3257 GCF_001687245.7 Rhagoletis zephyria | reverse complement strand
GCCAACATGTTCGTCTTGAGCTCAGTCGATAACGAACAATACTTCTGCTCGTATACAGAGAACGATGCAAAACGGGTTTTGTTAGATGATCGAGTATACACGAAAATCATGCACCCGCTGCAGATGTCTGATACCTACATACATACTTCCACAAATATATAGTAGATTAATAACTTTTACGTTAATATTTTCAAAGCTCAGTAGGTTGTTTTTAATTACTGAAAACATTTAGCGAATTCGAATATTTAAAATAGCATTGATGCTTAGATTTACATTCAAATTTACGTATATATGTAAGAACCAAGTACGCTTACGTTAATATTTTCAAATCTCAGTAGGCTGTTTTTGATTACTGAAAAAATTTAGCGAATTCGAATATTTAAAATGGCATTGATGCTTAGATTTACATTCAAATTTGCGTATATGTATATGTAAGAACCAAGTACGCTTACGTTAATATTTTCAAATTTCAGTAGGCTATTTTTGAATATTGAAAATATTTAGCGAATTTGAATATTCAAAATAGCATTGATGCTAAGATTTAAATTCTTACTTGCGAATGTATGTATGAATCAAGGGCGATTACGTTAATATTTTCAAATCCCAGTAGGCTGTTTTTGATTATTGAAAACATTTAGCGAACTCGAATATTGAAAATAGCATTGATGCTAAGATGTCCATTCAAATTTGCTTATATATGTATAAACCAAGTACGCTTGCGTTAATATTTTCAAATCTCAGTAGGCTATTTTTGAATATTGAAAATATTTAGCGAATTTAATATTTAAAATAGCATTGATGCTAAGATTTAAATTCTTACTTGCGAATGTGTGTATGAAATATTAACGTTTACCTTAATATTTTCAAATTTCAGTAGGCCGTTTTTGATTATTGAAAACATTTAGCGAATTCGAATATTTAAAATAGCATTGATGCTAAGATTTAAATTCTTATTTGCGAATGTAAGTATGAATCAAGTACGCTTACGTTAATATTTTTAAATCTCTGTAGCCAATTTCTAATATTGGAAATATTTAGCGAATTTAACATTCAAAATAGCATTGATGCTAAGATTTAAATTCTTATTTGCGAATGTATGTATGAATCAAGTACGCTCACGTTAATATTTTCAAATCTCAGTAGGCTGATTTTGATTATGAAAACATTTAGCGAATTCGAATATTTAAAATAGCATTAATACCAAGGCGAATTTACATAAGGTGGTGTTGTTTAATCAGCTGTGTGTAGCGTTTGATTGTCAAAATTTTATATTTTGCTAGTGAGTGCGTGAAAACGTGAGAGTGTTTGCATTTTACCAGCTAAAAGCAAAAACAAAATACAAGTAATTGATGTATTTGTTGAATCGATACCACCTTATATGATTTCACCTTGATTGATGCTTAGATTTCCATTCAAATTTGCGTATTTATGTTTGAACCATGTACGCTTACGTTAATATTTTCAAATCTCAGTAGGCCATTTTTGAATATTGAAAATATTTAGCGAATTTGAATATTTAAAATAGCATTGATGCTAAGATTTGCATTCTTTTTATGCGGAAGTAACAAATTATCAAAAATCAACGGGAATTTTGAAAATCTGCACTTTGTGACATTAAAATTTAATGGGCTTATTGAACTGCGTACCCGAAGAATTTCTAAAATTCAGATTAAAAAATATACATACATCATTTACAAAACTTTGTTACATTGTTCTAAATATTTTTTAAATTTTTTAAGAAGTTTGAAGGTATGAGTTCTATCGTTTAGTTGCTATCAAGAAGTATATTTTTTTGAAAAAATGAGCGAAAAAAGTTTTCATGAAAACATTGTGAATAAGGGGAAAACAATGACTGTCCAATCTTATTTGTGTCACTGTACATCATCATTTAAAATCTGTCATATTTTTACTAAGCGGGTTTGTTTGAAACTAATTTTTGAGTTTTGTTGCGCTGAACAGTTTTTGGATAATAAGTTCAGCCTTTTTTTGTCCAAATTTACAAATGTAACGAATAACATTGAAATTTGATACAAAATTAATTCAGACTGCCACACAGTGCTGTGTCTCCATATAAAAAGTGGGCAAAAATAGAATAATGGACGGATTTGAGTAAAAATTCGTTTCTTGGTGGATTAGAGTACGGAGATTTCAAAAATCATTTTTTTTTTACCTAGCTCTTACATTTTTCATGGAAACTGAGATTGAAACTGCAAAATTTGATATTCAGAAGTAGTTCCAATACTGAGTAGTTATTTTATTATTTATACAGGGCGTTTTCCTAATAATATTAAAGACTTCAAGGCTTCATTCTATGGCTTAATTCATGGCAAATAAGATTCCCTATATCTCTCTTACGCAAACCCTCTAGGAATGGCAGCTACTTTCATTTTGGTCCTTTATGACTACAAAATGTTTTTTTAATTTGATTATATCTTTTGGTGTGGATGTCACACGCTTAAAAAATTTGATTCATTCAAGACGACATTAAATACTCAAAA
>NW_016167185.1:212-652 GCF_001687245.7 Rhagoletis zephyria | reverse complement strand
TTTTTTCAAAAGCGCTTCTTTTGCGGCCACTATAATTCCACTTATTTTTCATCTCACTATTAAAAAGTTTTATTTTTTGATTCAAAAGTGCTTTGTCGCATTTAGCGTGTATTAATTTGTCTTCAAAAAATGCAGATAATGCAGACACTCTATCTGATGGACGAGTAGAAATCCAGATATCAGCTAAAATTGAGTTTTTTATAATTGAATTCATATTAATATTAGTTTTTTCACTATTTTACGCTTCACTACACAGCACAGAACACTACCGCGTGTGTCTACAGTAATAAACTTTACTATTTTTAAAGAATGTTTTGGCATTTAAGTAAAGGAAAATACTGTGGTAACTGTAATCAGTGCATTTTTTTTTTTGCAAAAGTTTATTTTATAACTTAAAAAAAAAACGATTTTCTTCGAAAAGCGCAATGAGTCTGCAGACT
>NW_016167185.1:0-157 GCF_001687245.7 Rhagoletis zephyria | reverse complement strand
AAACGATTTTCTTCGAAAAGCGCAATGAGTCTGCAGACTTTTTTTTTATTTCAAAGAAAAATGCCCCTTCTTTCAAATAAAAGAATAAAAAAAACACACTTTTACATATTTTTTTTAATCCCTTTGTAAACTTAGGAATTTTTTAAATTTTCTGCAA
>NW_016167184.1:20386-22122 GCF_001687245.7 Rhagoletis zephyria | reverse complement strand
TTCAGAATAGAATCTAGTTTATTGTGTACAAATTTCAAATCAATCGAATATATGGGAATGCCCATATGTAAAACTGCATAATGATCATATGCACCTTGAAGTAGGCAATTAGTAGTGAAATTCCTTTTGTAAATACTAAATGTATTTGCAGGAAATCTGGCATTTTAAACGAAATATTAATATATCTACGTGAATTACGTAATTTGTGTGCTATTTAGCTGTATAAAAACTGCAAAAGGACTCAGAATTAGAATAAAACTACTATGAGATTTATGTAATCATCCAATTTAAAAACAATTTATGTTTTAATCAGTTAAATGTGTTTCATATGCATATGCAAGTAAATATATTGCACAAAAGCTTATTCTTCTATTACACACCAAAGCTTCACTTTTTCCAAGTAAATTTGCAAAGAAGCAACACGGTGCCACTGCTAAGGGAGCGGTGCGAGAGAGGCAACTGTCAGTTTATCGAACCTTATATTATTGAATCATGTTGGTGTGGCATACATACATACATTGATCTTCAGCTTTTCCTTTTGTAGGTATTTAAAATGGTATTTATTTTAAATAAAAATAACAAAACTTATTTTATTTTCCGTTGTAAACAATTCGAGAAAAGTTTGAATAATGAAAATTTTTTATTTGATGTTTGAACTACAAAAATCACTTAAGTATAAAATTTTTAAAATCACAAAGTTGAAATTAACACAGTACAATAAAAGACAGTAACACAAATACAAACCCTACAATACTCCCCCTTCTAGAGAATTAATGTTATATAAATTAAAATAACTCGTTTCTTCTTTGATGTTGTGTTATTGATTGTATTTGTGTTTGTTTCTGGTATCAATTCTGTTTCAATGATTGCTAGTTTTAGTCTGTCTATCGGAATTGTTTTAACCTCAATATCTACTTGAAATATTTTTTATACGGGCCTTTCTTATGGTTGTTGCGATGATCTTTTATTAATAAGACGCATAAAAACAAATTTACAAGTCTCCAAATCCTTTGGTATATATACACCAGTATCAGAATTTTGATTATGTTTTAAATTTGATTTAACATTTTTAAAATGTTCCAATTGTTGGTTCCGTTTCTAGCCATTATCGTAGCTTTTAACTGCCTGTGAAACCGTTCTACCATACCATTCCCTTGAGGATGATATGCAGAAGTTGTAACGTGATGACTACCAAGCAATTTTGTTAGTGCCGAAAATACTTTTGACATAAACTGAGTACACTGATCTGTAGTGATTTTTAACGGTACCCCAAAACGTGAAACATATTCTCTAAAAAATCTATTTGCAACTACTGCCGCTTAAATGTCCTTTAATGCGTATGCCTCGGGCCAACGAGTGAACCTGTCAACTATTGTAAAAATGTAACGATGGCCTTTCGATACAGGAAGAGGTCCAACAATATCTAAATGAATATGATCAAATCTACTTTTGGGAATCGGAATTTAAATTACTGGAGATTTAGTGTGACGATTAACCTTCGATTTTTGAAAATTTATACATTCTTTTGACCTAATATTAATTTCTTTGTGTATTTTGGCCAATAGTACTTTTAATAATTAGACCACGTGTAGCTTTTGTACCAGGACGTGTAACATATTAAACACTGTCTTGCGTAAACTATTTGGAACAAATGGCATAGGATTCTCACCTGTCATTTCACACCAAATATTAAAATTTAAAAGTGGAATTTGAATTAATTTAAGGTTATGTGATGT
>NW_016167184.1:0-20091 GCF_001687245.7 Rhagoletis zephyria | reverse complement strand
ACACGATTTGCCGTATTTAAAGAGAGTTTGGCATCTTTGTTAAAATGATTTAACAATATCGTAGACGCAAACTTTTCTTTAATACATTCAAAGGCTTTATTTGTTGTGTCATCCCAAATTAAGGACTTGTCACGTTTCTTAGTTGTTCGATTGATTAAATCGTAGATAACTGCCGTAAACTCAGCTAATTTTGGTACATATCGATGGTAATAATTAACCATGCCTATAAATTTCTGCGCCTGTTTAATAGATTTAGGACGTTCAAAACTACGAATAGCTATCACTATTTCATCAGAGGGTCTAATTTCCGCCCCAGAAATATTATGTCCTAAAAAGTCAACACTTGTAACACCAAAAGTACATTTACTTGGTTTGATATTTAACCCGTACTCTGTTAGGCGTTGGAAAAGTATACGGAGATCTTCTTCATTTGCTGTTGCTGTTCTTCATTTTCACTTGCAACCAATAGATCATCAATATATGTAAAACCAAAATCTAAACCACTAACTACTTCATTAATAAATCTTTGAAAAGTTTGCGCTGAGTTTCTTAGTCCGAAAGGCATTCGTATAAATTCAAACATACCGAAAGGTGTCGTTATTGCAGTTTTATAGATACCCTCTTCTGCCATTGGAATTTGGTGGTAGGCCCTTACAAAACCTAATTTCGAAAATGTAAACTTATTTATGAGATTCATATTGAAATCCTGGATATGAGGTAAAGGGTAACGGTCCGGTACAGTCACAGCGTTAAGTCTCCGAAAATCACCACAAGGACGCCAGTCATTCAGTTCTTTTTTAGGTACAAGATGCAGTGGAGATGCTACACAAGAATTTGAAGATCTACAAATCCCTGTCCTCACTAAAGAGTCGAATTCAGTTTTGGCTACTTTAAATTTAATCGGATCGAAGCAATTTTTTTTAATTTTTTTTTTCGTTGGCAAGAAGCACACTGTTAATATTTCCATGAAAAATACTTAAGGAGCATGAACAACCGATTAATCGATCAAGCAAGTTAAAATAGGGAAAACGAAAGCAAATTTTAAAGCAACATATATTTTTTAGATAGAGCGGCGACGCATGGACACAGCAATGCGGTGGAGGCCTTCGACGCACAGTGTACGATTTGACCCATCTAGCTGCTTTTAATTCTGTAATTCGAAAACTATTGAAGATATATTAATGAAATTTTGCACAGGGTACGTAATAAGATAGGCGAAGCTTTTTACAAAAAATTGGTAATTTAATTGGCCACCCTATTATATAACTGCAATTTTAAAAAATGCAAAAACTGAAATATTTAACTAATTACAAACGCTAAAATGCCTAAAATTTATATTTAGAATTTCCCTTATATTCCTTGTTATAGGAAATTCTAATAAACTGAGAGAAATGGGCTTAAAAATAAATATATATTTTTTAATTATGGGCGTGGAAAATATCGATAAAAAAGTCAAGTTGGGTCAACATAATTCCGTTATAAGTTCAATATTTCTTGCTCTATTTACAAAAATGGGATACCATTGGAAATGTAATGAATCAGACTTCCTCTATTCTAAGCAAAAATACAAGAATTTATCTCGACCGAGATAAAATGCAAATGAATTACTCGAAGAAAATGAAATTCCCAGTAGGTCAAAAAAAAGAAAATTTCATCAAAACCTGCATTTTCCAGCAACTAAAATTATGTTGTTTCAAGTCTAAGAGGAGTGGCAAATAAACTGAGATACAAACTTTATCGAATAGTGGCGGATAACGAGTTTTCGGGTCTAAAAAAAATAATAGTTTGGTAAATATAAGTCTAAGTCAACATCGTTTTACTTTAACTGAAATACTCAGTCCTAGTTTACTAAATTCCCAGAAATGCAATTCATTAAAAGGATCATACCAAAAAAAATAAGACCAAAATGACATAACACCGACAAATTAAACATTGAGATTAAGTTTTAAATATACAAGTTTAAATATTATTGCCCTCAGTAATTTTCCAAATTAAACCCCGTCCCGCCATACACTTTGATCTAAATTTTTTAGTTGTTATTGTTTCGACTTTATTAGGCATTTCTAAACACATTCTGGACGTTGTTTTGAAATTTGGCGACATAAAATAATTATTAAATTATACTCAACGGCCAATAAGCAACACAATCATGACATAAAATAATGTAATTAATCTTTTCTAGAATATGGAAATGATACACTGTGCGACGCATCGTGAGAGAACTATATAAAACAACCTGCCACGTAAGTTATTGTTGCTATATTTTGTTATTCCTTGTCTGCTTTCTTTCTCCCTCGCTATTTAAGTTGTTGCTAGTTAAGTGATTTATTTTTGCTTAGGTTGATCACTTGATTTATAGTATACTGGCAGACCCGGCGAACTTCGTCCCGCCCAAAATTTTTATATATTTTATTGAAACTTTTTGGCCCAACATTTTCACCAACAATTCACGTTTACGATTTTCAGTGGCACATTCGTCTGCTAAGATTATGGTTTGGTGGTCATTTGCCGCTTTAAATAACCTAAGGAAAGTGTTATATCCGTGAAGAAGTTCTTGAAATTCTCCAGTTGTGCGGCATTTCATAGCACGGTTATTCGCAAAGCGAAATAAACTTTTTCCTCTTCACTCCCTGGCGGCAACAATGCCCCGGTTCTAAAGTGTAGTATAGTACAGTACAGTTGGTGGCAATTTCAAAATGGGTTGAATCATTGTTCTACAGAAATGCAATATACATATACTTATTTCAGGCAAAATACCTTAAAAGTATGAACGCATAATAATATTGGAAAATCACATCCATTGGGCCAATCGCAACGCAGGAGCATTCGATATACTCAATGGTGCAACAGGTCGATTTGATCTGTCCCTTTTCTCACGTGGCTATTTTTAGTAATAGCTCGACTTCGGCACCACTTGGCAGCACGTTTTTGCAATAGTATTGCATACATATTTAAAACATTAGCCAAATCGTATCATAAATAAGATTTTTAGGAATAACTCAACTACAGCGCCAACTGTCGGATTAAATTGTGAAACTAAAAGATCCAGAGACCCACTCAAACACACAAACAGTTTCGTTAAAATCCGTACAACCATTTAGGAGGATTTCACTCACAAACACACCTACAGAAGAATTAAAAAATACATTCAAAGATAGCTAAAAGTCGGTACGTTTGTAGGCCTCACGACCCCCTTTTCAAATAGCCCAAATTTTCTCCATGAGTATGGGCTTGATTTCAACTACATACATATCTCCATACGAAGTTCCAGTACTGTACCATGAATACTTTCAGAGATATGCAGTATAAAAATTCGATTTATATGGGAGGTGCCACGCCCCCCTTTCCAACAGCTGCCCTCTTTCTTCATGAGTATGCGATTGATTTCGTATATCTCCATACCAAGTTCCAGAACTCTACCAAAAAATTTCCAGAGATATGCAGTATGATAAACTCGGTTTTTATGGGAGATGCCACACCCCTTTTTACAATAGCTCAAAGTTTTCTCCAAGGGTATGCGATTGATTTCGTATATTTCCATACGAAGTTCCAGAACTCTACCATCCACACTTTCAGAGATATGTAGCATGAGAAATTCGGTTTGTATGGGAAGTGCCACGCCCCCTTTACATATAGATATTTTTTAGCCTAAAACCATCCTTGGGACACGTGCGGCAGGTGGCAGTTTCAAAAAAATCGGTTCAGCCGCTCTCGAGCCTTGCGAAAACTAAAAAGACGGCTTTCGAAATATATATTAGTTGAGATATATTATATATTATAATTATATTTTGACAGTATCCGTTGTTTCTGATTGGCACAAAAAAATCTTGCCTAGTGACGAATTCGCCCCTTGATATGGTCGTTGCTCAAAGTTATTTATATTCGAAATTGCATGAAAATTGGAAAACAGGAATCTATAAGCTTATCCAGCTGATCATATATGCTAACATATGCTAAAAAGGTATTTACATACCAAATTTTAAGCAAATCGGACCATAATAAGATTTCTTCGAATAGATCGGTTCACTTCTCAGAAAAAATGGATCAAATATGCTAATATATGCCAAAAAGCTACCTACGTACCTAATTTTAAGCAAATCGGACCGTAAATACGATTTTTTCGGTCCCTGGTCCACTTCTCGGAAAAAATGGATCATATATGCTAATATACGCTGAAAAGGTACCTACGTACCGAATTTTAAGCAAATCGGACCATAATAAGATTTTTTCGAATAAACCGGACCCTGGTCCACCTACCAGAAAAAAGTAAATTTTTTAGCCTAAAATATGGTGGTTACCGAAAGCGATTTATATACAAAATTTCATGAAAATCGGACCAGCCGTTCGCGAGATTACCTGTTATATAATTACTAGCTGTATTTTTTTGTAAGCGAGCGACAAAAGAACGCTCAACTCGGGTAAAATTTTCTTTTAGCTACCTTAGCAACCCTGCTGGTAGCTGGCAAGAAACATGTGATTAGTTTAACGGGATTTAGACACAAAAAACAATAGAAATTAGTTATTATGCGAGGTATTTGCGTAATATATATACTTATTTAAAATATAAATCAAGTATATACGAAAACAAAAATTTCCCTCTCCAATTTCCCAGTAACAATTCACAATAGAGCAGTTTTTTCACTTAACAACACTACTCTTCAGGTCGCGTATTTTTAAACCGAGCTGGCTGACCTCGGTTAAATAGCCGAGTTTGTGTTGTTGCTTTGCATGTATTTCGTCATTTAAGCTAGTGTTCTTTTGGAATGGACCTAGTATAGAAGATAACCACCACTATATCAATGACCACACAACAGGTTGTCCAAGTTAATTTACATAGCTTGATAATACAAGTTTTTCCTCCTATATTAGATACTAGTAAAGCTAAAACACATTATTGAGAGCTTTCTTGAAGTATTTATTAGATTTCTAATATATATTACATATTTAGTAGCTTTGTACTTAGTTTTAAGGTTATTTTTGAAATAAAATGTGAAGTATTGTAGAATGAAAGCTGCTGAAGTCTAGAAAAAAGAAGTCTGATGAGGAGATGTGGTGATCTCCGAAATAGTGCTATAACTTCTACCGCTTAGACTTGGGTGCTTTTTCAATTTTTCCTAATAAACAATCGTGGTACAAAGCTCAATAAAAATATTAAAAATAAAAAATGTTAACAAGCCACAATAACATTGACAAATAGAAAGGATAAGCGGTTATAGTTTGCTCTGATTCTGGGGTAAGTGGAGCTGGATAAATGGGACTCTTAACAACATCTTTAAGCCAATGGTTGGGTCGGGTAAAGATGCAGGCACTAGATCTATGGACGAGCTGCTGGGCATAGAAGAGCCATGAGAGCAAGGGGATCACACTAATGACGTTTTGGCACGTAATTTTGTTGTTTTTCGGTTCATTATCTCCAGTGTGTAAAAATATTCTTGTTAGGGCTGTTGACTGACAAGGGCAACTGTTTAGCCGGTGATCACGTACATGAACCACGCCTAACTGAAGCTCCGGGATAAAAAGCCAGTACAAACGCCGGGACCACCGGACATACCCACAAACAGTCTGTTCCTATCGACTAGGAGTGTGGATTAATAGCGGCCAGTCAAACAGAGCCCATAACAGAAAATGGCGCCCAACGTGGGGCACGACACGATGGAAGATTGCCCTTTGGCGCTTCATCAACTCGTGGCTCCATTGTTAAGATTCCCACTTGGGATCGATATGTCCGTCGGATGCGTAGGAAATAAGTAGCACGTATGAGTTTTGGAATTGCAGATAAACTAAGTTAAATGCTTTTACATCTGACCATATATACGTTATGTTTAAAGATTTTCTGTGAATTCGAACAAGTTTCGCTGGAAATTATGATTCTAAGGGCTGAATCCCCAAAAACATACCACTTGATAAATTCGCATCCAGAGATTTGTTTAGTTATACATAACATTTTTATTTTTATTTGTGTGCCTTGGTGCTTAGCATATTTCATCCTACCAAATAAAAATAAAGTATCCTCGCTTTTCCAATTTCGAGATATTATCCCCATCGGTTTTATTTTATTTGATTTTTTTTTGCACTCTTGGCACGAGTAAAGGTTTTCGGAATTTTTTTAGTTTCATATAAAGTGAACTATAACCGATTTTATCAAGAGTTTAATTAAGCCGCAGAGCAGTGTGTTTTCTTTTGTACCTTATGCCTATTATATGCTCTAAGCGAAACGGCTACATAAGCCCGTACGGAATCAGAACAGTATTTTTTTTGAAAATATTTCTTTGGATTTTTTTTTCGTTTACCTTTTTTTCTATTTGAAGTTCTTTTTAAATTACCATAATGTTACGCCAGAGTAATGAGCATGTGCCTTCACAGACTGTCTGCACAATTTGAAGAGACATTTTCTCTGAACGTGACGAGGTGCTCGTTACAGCTTGTGCTCATCGCTTTCACAAAAATTGTTTAACGTCTTGGTTGAAAAGAAATTCCTCCCGTCCACAGTGCAGAGCGACGTGCAGTAGTAGGGACTTTCATAAAAATTCTGGTGCTCGCACTAGATCCAGTGTTGCCATTTTAGTCGTTTTCCGGCTAGATTTAGCCGGTTGCGATAGCAAACAGCCGGAGAAATTTCGATTTAGCCGGAAGCCGATTTGTTAGCCGTTTGGCAGAAAAAAATTAGCCGTTTTTAGCCGATTTTGCTATTTGCCTTGTTTTCTTAAATTTGAAATATGTATATATGTTTCCATTTTTGACTAAGCGACCCAAAATCTGTTAGAAATGGCTACTAGCCTTATCGTGGAGAAAATTTTCATATCAGGCAGGGTTGTATGAAATTGGGCCGATTTCGCTTATTTTTATTTTAAACGAAGAAGGGATTTTCTTCATCAAATGTTTGTTATAAATTTCTTAATTTTAAGTGTGAAGTTTTATTCGCAAACTTAGAAAATACGAAATTGTTTCACTGTTAAAACACTTAAGATGCATTTGTGTTTGGATATAATGCCAACAAACAGAATAAATATTACATGTAGATATTGTCTTCCCAGATAGCGCCTATTCAATTCTGCCTAAATTACAAAACATCATTTTTGCCCACTCCCAAAGGTTTAAGGTAAGGGAAAAATTGATATTTTCAGGTACATGTACACATATGTATTTTTTTAAACAAACTTTTTTGCTGAGAACTTACTTAAATTCCAAAAACCGAATGCCAACTTGAATTAAAGGAACCAACACTGAAGTGAGTGAAAATGAAAATACAAGAGCACAAATTTTTATGTAAAGCAAAACTCCTACGAGGCGTCTGCCGGTCATATGGCCGGTCATCCAAATGGGAGATCTGCAGTCTTTTGGCATCATATTTTACATCAGAATTGAAGGGATTTCTGAAAAATCTGACCAGTTCTTTTGTGTAACTGTGATTTTGCATCCCTTGTCAACATATGGCCTCGGTTGATGTTAACTTAAGGTCGTTGCTTTACTGCCTTAAAATTGAAGGGAAATTTTTACAGCGTTTTTTATGTGTTTTGGTTTCTATTTGAGTGTATTGAGAATCGGTCAGTCTGAAAAGGCCTTGTAGGGAAGACAATAGGTTTGTTCGTCGAAAATCCAGCGATAATTATCACTCAAAATATCAGATAGTAAGAAAAAATGCTCCCAAATTCTCTCTCATGTAGAGAAACTTGCAATTTTCTGTACGAACGCAAATTTAAAAGTTCTTCTGCCAGCTAGTGTCCACGGTAGCATTTCAAACAAAAGAAATTTGTATAGGATTTTTAAAATTTTTTCAGAGGGGCAAAAACAGGATCTACGTGTATATATCTTGTCAGTCCGACTTTCTTCAACATACGATTCAATTTCTTTGTCGGGTTTACTATATCGACTCTGGTTGAGATTGCATTCCGATTAAGAATACAGTTTTTTTGCCGAGTACCTTTCAAATCATTGGAATTAACTAAATTAATTAAGTAAACAAGTATTAACTTACATTTTTCATTTTAAAATCGCTCCAGTTTTAAATTTGACGAACTTGTTTATTCAAACTATCGTCGACAAAATATCCAACCATGTACCACAATCAAATGTTTTTCATGGCAAATTCTTGCTGGCAAAATTTTTTCCGACTCGAATTTGTAACTCCTCTCCAAGAAATAGTCTTTTTACTCGTGATTTATTTAAATAAAACATGTGAAATTTAGTTTAAACATTTTAGCCGTTTTTAGCCGGTTTTATTTGCCAATTTAGCCGGTTCGTCCAAAAAGTTCTGGCAACACTGACTAGATCGCACACGAGATTGCATGGAAACCATGCGGGTAGCATTTCAGAGGGAAATGTGAAAGAAACACAACAATTGCAGCAAACAGAAGGTGCCATAAGTTTGCCAGTCGAAAATACTGAAACAACGAATAGAGGTGAGTTACCAAACAAAATGAAGAAGAAGTACGTGTTCGGCAGTAATAGCTGCTAGACAAGCATCTATTGTTGACACCGTGGAAAATCGTGTCACCCTAATTATTGAGCAAAAGATAGAAATTGCCTTAACAAACTTACTAGAACGATTAAATCTGAATCCTGCACAACCAGCGACTACTGCTAATGATATAAGCCAACCTGTTAACATGGCAGCGGACCATTCCCCACCAATCGTGTCTACGCCTAGGTGACCGAGAGATTGTCCACCACTGCCCAGCCAAAGTCATTTAAATTTTAATAACCAAATTGACCAGTTGAGATTAACAGGTCTATTCTGCGCTGGTAATAAAAAGTTTGTAACCGGTAAATAAAGTTCTTGTCAATTTTTAAACCCTTTTCGCATTCTGTATACTCTTGTAACCGGTAAATTTTGTTACCATCTCATAAGCTGGTAACAAATTATTGCCCCGTGAAATATGCAATGCCAGGATTTGCACAATCCTTCATAGCTGAATTGCTGAATATTTTAACCGCATTACCAACGTACCTAGAATCGCGGTGACAAGAACTGGTAACATTTTCTGGTAATGCAATTTTCCGGTTACAAAATCTTCGGTAACGTGCAGAATAGGCCTGTTAGTGATCTTTCTAGCGTTCCAAATTCCAGTAGAGTCGCACGGCTCATCTCCAGTTGGGACATAAAGTTCGACGGTACAACGCGTTTATCCGTAGATAGCTTCTTGTACCGAATAGAATTGCAGGTGATTGACGTGCTAGGTGGAAACTTCATCAAGGAGGCCAAGGATTGGTATTGGCGGTACCGACGGCCAGTTCCACGTGTCACCTGGCCTTCTCTTTGCCAAGCCTTGCGAACAAACTTCGAGCAACACAAAAGCGATTTTGAGGTCAAGGAAATTATCCGAGCCAGAAAACAAGGACAAAATGAGTGTTTTGATGATTTCCGCAATGCTATACTGAAAATTGCCGAGCCTCTGCAACCGCCTCTATCTGGGACGGAATTGGTCGAAATAATGCAACACAACTTGCGGCCTCGTGTTAGACAGCAACTACTATTCGTACCAATCAGCTCTATTGCAGATCTACGGAGACACTGCTTGCGGGGTGAAAGCCTCGCTAACGAAGTCAGCTTACTCCGTACCAAATTCCACCCCTCGACAATTACCAAGGCGCCAGTTAAACGAAGTGCAACTAGATTTAGATTTAAATGAAGAGTTTGCCACTGAAAGTGATTTTGTAGAAGTAGAAGAGATTACAAAGCGAGCAGCGAAATCAATGCCTGCCTGCTGGAACTGCGGAAAAGACGGGCACAGGTATTTTGACTGTCTCGAAGAGCGTTGCTATGGTTGCGGTACACCAAATATTTACCGTCCGAAATGCTCTGGTTGTAATCCAGGAAACTCCAAACCGAACGAGGAATCTGGACAGGTTCCTCGCAATGACAGCAAACACTAAACCAAAATAAATTGTTCATACGCCCTGATGAATTAAACCAAGACGATGATGTAACACCAAGATTACGTTGTGGTGATTTCACTGTACCTAGTCCATTACTCAAACCACTTGTGCCTTATGATGTTCGGTTTCAGAAATACAACGAAATTAGAAGTAAGCTTTTTGGTTGCAAAAACCTAAATACCTTAAACTAAAACGTTCATCTGTCCGCATTAAGAATTTTCGGAAAAGTGTTAGGATAAATCGAAGTAACTTGAGGAAAGTCATTTGCGCCTTGCCGCAAAAAGAAAATGATTTAAGACCCTATGCTCAAATTGAACTACTGGGAGAAAACCATCTAGGCTTGCTTGATAGCGGCGCGCAAGTGTCGTGCTTAGGTGGCTTATTGGCGAACAAAGTTCGCGAACAAAACCAGTTGCGAAAGCAAAAAACCTCCCTTTGCACAGCTGATGGTACAAACCAAATAGTTTTCGGGACTATAGACTTAAATGTCAAATACAAAGGT
Source organism: Rhagoletis zephyria (assembly GCF_001687245.7). Classification (NCBI taxonomy): domain Eukaryota; kingdom Metazoa; phylum Arthropoda; class Insecta; order Diptera; family Tephritidae; genus Rhagoletis; species Rhagoletis zephyria. Next base: position 9,713 of record NW_016167184.1, on the reverse strand, counting down.
GACACTAACACCATCAAATTTTTTGTTGTACCGGGAATGTCCCTGGAAGTCATTCTAGGGTTAGAATTTTGGATAAAGTTCCAGATAGCACTCAATATAATTTCAGATATTTCACTACAAGAAAACTCGCTTTCTTTAAATATTGAGCAGCGGCAGCAATTAAGTTTAGTTAAGAATAGATTTCCCAGTTTTGAGAGGGAAGGTTTAGGGAAAACCTCTTTATTAGAATACGAAATTCAACTCGAACCTAATGTCCGTCCGATTAAGCAGCGTTACTTCCCAATTTCACCAGCTGTCGAGAAACTCGTACATGGCGAAATTGATGAAATGTTAAAAGTAGGTGTAATTGAAGAAGCTCCAAACAGTCCATGGTCCGGTTGTTTTAGTGAAAAAGCCAAATAAAGTCCGCCTGTGTCTCGACCCGAGAAAAGTTAATAGCGTTACTGTTAAGGATGCCTATCCCTCACATTTATGGGATTCTTAGCAGAATACCTAAGGCTAAATTTATAAGTTCACTAGACTTGCGTCGCGCCTTTTAGCAAATTCCCCTTGCTGAAGAGTCTATAGATTGCACCTGCTTCACTGTCCCTAATCGTCCGCTTTACAGATACCGCGTTATGCCTTTTGGCCTTTGCAACGCCCCACAAGCACTTTGCCGCTTTGATGGACCGCGTAATACCGCCCAATCTAAAAAACCAAGTTTTCATTTATTTAGATGACCTGTTGATTGTATCAGACGACTTCGATACGCATATGTCCGTGCTCGCTGAAGTTGCTTTCCATTTGAGAAAAGCAGGTTTAATTATAAACGTAGAAAATAGCAAATTTTGCATTAAAGAAGTGAAATATTTGGGATACATTGTTGGCGACGGGACTGTACGAACTGATCCCGATAAGATCTCGGCTGTGACTCAATATCCTGTACCCACTACGATTAAGCAACTTAGGCGTTTCCTAGAAATGACGGGGTGGTATCGTCGATTCGTGGACAACTTCGCCGCGATAACAACCCCACTCACTAACTTGTTGAAAAAAGGCAAAAGTTTTAAGTGGAACGAAGAAGCTCAACAAGCGTTTGATACACTGAAAAGTAAACTTTGCTCAGCCCCTGTACTTGCAAGCCCAAACTATAACAAGCCATTCGTAATACAGTGCGACGCTAGCAAGCTCGGTGTTGGTGCGGTGTTGTCCCAGAGGACCGACGATAACATTGAAGTACCAGCACATTCCTCACAGAAACTAAACAAAGTGCAGGGCAATTATAGTGTAACCGAGCTCAAATGTTTAGCCGCGATTTTGAGTTTAAAAAAATTTCGTGCACATGTGGAGGGCCAAGACTTTACTATTGTCACTGATCACGCAAGCGTCCAATCGCTGATGCGACAAACCGATTTATCTAACCGACTTGCACGCTGGTCGCTTAAACTACAAGGATTCCGGTTCAAAATTGAGCATCGAAAGGGGTCTCTTAACATTGTACCCGACTGCCTATCACGCCAGAATTTCGAGGAAGTATCCGAAGTCCGCGAAGCGGAAGTCCGTCCGTTAGTGGATTTACAGTCGTCCGAGTTTTTGTCCGAAGATTTTCAGAAATTGATAAGTCACGTCCGAGAAAACGAAAATCGTTTACCTGATCTGCAAGTAATCGACAACCAAGTTTATAAAAGAACAGGACACCCCAACGGAAATCCAGAAAGAGAAGCGTTTAACAAACAAACAAAAAAAAAGCAAAAAAAAAATTAACTTAAATTTTATTTAAAAATCTTATCCTAACAAAATATATCGGTGGTGGAGCAAAAAATCAACAAAAAAAACCAAAAACTCAAAGCCCAAAAACTTAAACACGTATACATATGTATGTATACGCACATATATATGAGAAAAACATAAAATAAAAATGGTAATGAACTCAATTTACTATTGACAAAATTCTTAGAGTGGTGGCGGTGATAGTTAACGAAAAAACAAAAAAAAAACTTAAAATTACAAGAAATTATAAAAACAATAAAATTGCAAAAAAAGAACGGTCGTACCAAATTTAGAAAAAAACGAAACTTTGCAGTGACGGTGGAAAACGGACAAAAAAAAAAAAATTTCCAAAAAAATTTTCTGACAAATAAAATAAAAAAAAGTGGTGGTAACACATGAGTGGCAAAAGAACAATAAAACCAAAAACAAAAACAAAAAGAAATACTATAATACCGACGCAAACCGCTAGACCAGCGCAACCCGTTATAACGGCGTTGAAATCACGCCATCTACAAGTGTCGCTATGCCAAGGCGTGACACGCAGCGGTAAACAACAGCATCAATAAACAGCAGCAACAACAGCGAGTTAACAGCAAGTAGCAAATTGGGTATGATGCACTATGTGCGAAACACCATTACATCTTTTTCTTAAATTCAGAACACAAATTTTTGTAAATGCTTCAAATAATTTTCATTATATTCATTCAAATTTTTGCTAAACCTTTTTCTATTATTCAAACCTTTGGATTGTCATACAAAACTTTTAATACCAACTGTACTTTCTATATTACCTGCATTCAGTTTCCTACATTAACTTACATACAATTGTAGCATTATACCTACATACATACTTATACCAATACACATTTTCATCCATACAAATGTATATGTTACTGTTTTTTCTTCTGCAATTTCAGCTTCAGTGGTACAGTGATGTACAAATATTAATTTTTTATAAACATAACTCTTCAACAATTTCAAGTTTTCATTATAATTTTTTTTCGATACTGTACAACATTAGGCAGTAGGCAGATTTTGGAATTTTTATTAATTTTTCTTTTTTTCAAATATTCGGAAAAAATTTGATACGAATCTTCGCCTGTGCCACTGCCATGCTTTAATACTACAACTTTTAGAGCTTCGTTTGAAATATGGTAAAATATTTCAACGATTATAATAATCAGTAACAGGCTAACCTAATATTCACGCACGCCGCCAATTTATTGTCAAAAATTTCTTATGCACATGCAACTTGTATGAGATCAACCGAAATTGAACGGCGTGCGTATGAAGCTAACTCAATTTCCAATTTTTGTTCCGCGTGACATTTAATTTGACGTTTCGTTCAATGAAATCAAATGCAAACGCATGCAAGTCAATTTCGGGTGACGCAAAAAAACAAATTCGACGGCATGCGTACCAAAACGCAAGCCGCGAATATTAGGTTAGCCTGTAAACGTTTTCCTCAGTTTTCTATGCCGTGGTAGCCAAACTTCAAATATTACAACTTTATTCAAATAATTTTTTTTCCAATAATACAATAGTTCGATAGTTTTTTATAGATCTTTTGCTTTGCGTGTGTGCCAGATATCAGATGTCGAACTTGTATTCAAAGATTTACAAGCAAAATTTTCAAAAGTTACCAAGCGTGTTCTTCAAAGCCGTCCACTTTCAACAAATCGGGAAAAGTTGACGAATATAAAAAATCGTCAATCGAAACTTACAACGATATTTTAATTCAAGTAAAAAATTCGGAACAACAAGGAAATAAGCCAGCTTCTATAATTGAAAGCTTACCGCAGTGCAGAGAAAATCTACTTCAGTGTTTTCAAAAAATTGGGTGTAAAGTTTTAGTACCCGAAGATTTTTCAGTTCTTATAAAAACAGATATTTTAAATTCTGAAGTAGATTCCGACGCCGACTTTGCTGACGCTTTTTCAGCTGGCACACCAGAAGTTTCCACCGTTAAAAAAAGTTGTTCTTTGCCTTCATTTAAAGATTTTTTACAAATTGAAGAAACGCCTTGCGTTACGATTAGTTCACCGAATATAAATTTTACCGAATATACAAACGACATAAAAATGGCAACATCTGAGCAAAAGAAATCATTTATTAGCCTTTGTGCATCTAGAATCCGAGAAAACTATAGTGGCGACCCACTATCGCTCGACTCATTCAATGACAAAATAAACTTAATAGAATAATTATCAGATGAAACCTTAACTACAATATTTATAGCATTTTTAAAGTCAAAACTCGAAGGCAAAGCGCGTGAGGTTTTACCCGGTCAAATAATTTCGGTTGATCAAATAAAAATTGCGCTACGTAGTAGAATCAAACCAGATAGTTCCAAAGTTGTCTCTGGCAAAATTGCGTCATTACACATTACTAATAACAACTATTCCGATTTTGCAAAACGAGTAGAGGAATTATCTGATGCATTAGAGCGATCTTTAATTATTGAGGGTATGACTCAAGCGAAAGCCCATGAGTTAGCGGAAGAGCAGACAGTAAATGTTTGCAGGCTGAACAGCCGTTCAGCGCTAGTGAAATCTATTTTGTCATCAACAACTTTTACCGATTCAAAGGATGTAGTCGCGAAAATGATTGTAGAACACAATAATGAAACGGGCAAATAGACCAAATAGTTTTCGAGGAGGTTTTAGAGGGCACAACAACTATGGCTATCACAACAATAATTTCAGATATAATAGCGGCAATACAAACAGGCACAATAATGGCAATAACACAAGGCACAATAGTCAAAATAGTTACAATAGAAGTAACAACTTCAACAATAGACAAAATATCTACAGAAATAGCTCAAGCAATCCTTCAGCAAGCAACAGAAATAGCTCTTCTCGTTCGAATTCTAGAAACACTTCTAATTTTCGATTTTTAAACGCCGATGCCCCTCAGGAGNGTTATAATCCGAGAAAACTATAGTGGCGACCCACTATCGCTCGACTCATTCAATGACAAAATAAACTTAATAGAATAATTATCAGATGAAACCTTAACTACAATATTTATAGCATTTTTAAAGTCAAAACTCGAAGGCAAAGCGCGTGAGGTTTTACCCGGTCAAATAATTTCGGTTGATCAAATAAAAATTGCGCTACGTAGTAGAATCAAACCAGATAGTTCCAAAGTTGTCTCTGGCAAAATTGCGTCATTACACATTACTAATAACAACTATTCCGATTTTGCAAAACGAGTAGAGGAATTATCTGATGCATTAGAGCGATCTTTAATTATTGAGGGTATGACTCAAGCGAAAGCCCATGAGTTAGCGGAAGAGCAGACAGTAAATGTTTGCAGGCTGAACAGCCGTTCAGCGCTAGTGAAATCTATTTTGTCATCAACAACTTTTACCGATTCAAAGGATGTAGTCGCGAAAATGATTGTAGAACACAATAATGAAACGGGCAAATAGACCAAATAGTTTTCGAGGAGGTTTTAGAGGGCACAACAACTATGGCTATCACAACAATAATTTCAGATATAATAGCGGCAATACAAACAGGCACAATAATGGCAATAACACAAGGCACAATAGTCAAAATAGTTACAATAGAAGTAACAACTTCAACAATAGACAAAATATCTACAGAAATAGCTCAAGCAATCCTTCAGCAAGCAACAGAAATAGCTCTTCTCGTTCGAATTCTAGAAACACTTCTAATTTTCGATTTTTAAACGCCGATGCCCCTCAGGAGCGAACACTGGGGGAACAGGACCTAAGTAATTAAACGTAGTTACCCCTGAAAAATCAATTTACTGCTTTAACCTTAACTATTCTGACTTTATTAAATTAAATTATACCGATTCGTACAAATTATGCTCGTTTCTCGTAGATTCACAGGCAGACATCTCTTTAATCAAGATTTCCAGTTTAGCAAGAAATTCATCAATTAACAGTAGCAATATCATAAACATCACTGGTGTAACAACTGAAATGGTTACAACATTGGGAACCGTAAGTACAAACTTGATTGTATCAAATTTTTTTATTCCGCATACTCTTCACGTTGTAGAGGACAGTTTTAATATATCTTCTGACGGCATACTAGGCAAAGACTTTTTAAAGACGAACAGATGTATTATTAACTACACAAATGACAGTATAACTATCGGCATTGGGACAGAAAGCACTAAAATAGCAATTTTGCATGGTTCAAATACCGACACTTTAGTAATTCCTCCAAGATGTGAAGTTTTTCGTTTATTTAAATTGACTCATTCCAACAACGCTGTTTTTGTAGACTCTCACGAGCTTTGTTCTGGTGTTTTTACATCAAAATGTGTCGTCGACACTAAAAATCCAATTTTAAAAGTAATAAATACTACGGACGAGGTAAAATACGTTCGAAACTATAACATCAAAGCTGAGGATATCAGTAACTGTAATGTCTACAAAACAAACGAAACTTCCAAAGACACAAAACGTTTAGAGGAACTAAAGTCAACTTTACAAAAACAAATGCCAAAATATGCTAAAAATAAATTGCTCGAATTATGTTTACAATACGCCGATGTATTTGCCTTAAAAACAGACCGTATGACACTCAACAACTTTTACGAACAGAAACTTCGACTGAATGACAAGACTCCCGTTTATATCAAAAACTATCGTTTCCCGTACTCACAACGCGAAGAAATAAATACACAAGTCGATACTTTACTGCGTAATGGCTCCTCTAATTATAACAATCCATTAATTTTAGTACCAAAAAAAGATCCATCCGGCCAAAAATCGTACCGCATGTGCGTTGACTTTGGGGCGGTTAATAAAAAGCTTATCGCTGACAAATTTGCACTAGCACGTGTGGACGACATATTAGACAACCTTGGTCGAGCAAAATACTTTTCGACTTTAGATCTGTTTTCTGGTTTCCATCAAATTCCATTGCATAAAAACTCGCGAGATATAACATCTTTCAGCACTGACAAGGGAGCTTTTCGCTGGAAAGTTTTACCATTCGGTTTAAATGTAGCACCGAATTCTTTTTCTCGAATGATGTCAATAGCCTTTTCAGGCATTTCTCCAACTCAAGCTTTTTTGTACGTTGATGACCTCATAGTTATAGGTTGTAGTGAGACTCGCCATCTAAAAAATCTGACTAAAGTGTTCGAAACATGTAGAAAATTTAATCTCAAGCTAAACCCAACAAAATGTAATTTTCTTCGTTCTGAGGTAACATTTTTAGGGCACAAGTGCTCAGAAAAGGGACTGCTGCCAGACGATTCAAAAATTAACGCAATAAAAAAGTATACAAAACCTTCGTCGTTTCGTTGCGTTTGCAAATTACTATAGAAGGTTCATACCCAACTTTGCGTCGCTGGCAGCAGCTTTAAATAGACTGAGTCGAAAAAATGTGGAATTCTTATGGGACAACGCTTGTGAAACTGCATTTCAACACTTAAAATCAGCCCTAATGTCTCCTAAACTTTTGCAATATCCTGATTTTACTAAAGAATTTTTAATAACTGTGGATGCTTCTAAAAACGGGTGCGGTGCTATATTAAGCCAAAATCATAATGGCAACGANCTAAGTCAAAATCATAATGGCAACGATTTACCAATATGTTTCGCTTCTAAGTCTTTAAACAAAGCAGAACAAAATAAACCTATTATAGAACTAGAACTTTTAGCTATATATTTTGCTATCAAGGAGTTTCGACCTTATGTTTACGGCACTCACTTTAGGGTGAAGTCTGACCATCGACCCTTAGTTTATCTTTTTAACATGAAGGACCGATCTTCAAAACTCGCTAGAATACGCCTGGAACTGTCAGAATACGACTTCACAATTGAGTACATAAAAAACAAATCAAACGTTGGAGCAGACGCACTTTCACGCATTACCATTAACGAACTAAAAGACTACAAAAAATGTTTCAGTGGAAACAGTAAATGATGACGATAAAATGTTAAAATTAATGACCATTTGTCATAATGACCCCATAACAGGCGGACAATGCGGAATTAAAAAACTTTATGCAAAATTACGTACAAAGTATCACTGGAAAAATATGACCCGTGATATATCCAAGTTTGTTAAAAATTGTTCAAAATGTTTATTAAACAAGGTTAAACCTAAAAACAAGGGAAATCTTGCTTTAACGCCAACACCTTGCAAACCATTTGACATTATTGTAATCGATACATTAGGACCCCTACCAGAATCAAATACGGGTAATAGGTTCGCAACTACCATTATATGCGATTTAACAAAGTATCTAGTAACAGTAACTGTGCCAGATAAAAGCGCTTAAACGATTGCATCTGCTATTTTCGAAAGTTTTGTCTTAACTTACGGTGTAATGAATTCCATTAAATCAGANAGGTTCATACCCAACTTTGCGTCGCTGGCAGCAGCTTTAAATAGACTGAGTCGAAAAAATGTGGAATTCTTATGGGACAACGCTTGTGAAACTGCATTTCAACACTTAAAATCAGCCCTAATGTCTCCTAAACTTTTGCAATATCCTGATTTTACTAAAGAATTTTTAATAACTGTAGATGCTTCTAAAAACGGGTGCGGTGCTATACTAAGTCAAAATCATAATGGCAACGATTTACCAATATGTTTCGCTTCTAAGTCTTTAAACAAAGCAGAACAAAATAAACCTATTATAGAACTAGAACTTTTAGCTATATATTTTGCTATCAAGGAGTTTCGACCTTATGTTTACGGCACTCACTTTAGGGTGAAGTCTGACCATCGACCCTTAGTTTATCTTTTTAACATGAAGGACCGATCTTCAAAACTCGCTAGAATACGCCTGGAACTGTCAGAATACGACTTCACAATTGAGTACATAAAAAACAAATCAAACGTTGGAGCAGACGCACTTTCACGCATTACCATTAACGAACTAAAAGACTACAAAAAATGTTTCAGTGGAAACAGTAAATGATGACGATAAAATGTTAAAATTAATGACCATTTGTCATAATGACCCCATAACAGGCGGACAATGCGGAATTAAAAAACTTTATGCAAAATTACGTACAAAGTATCACTGGAAAAATATGACCCGTGATATATCCAAGTTTGTTAAAAATTGTTCAAAATGTTTATTAAACAAGGTTAAACCTAAAAACAAGGAAAATCTTGCTTTAACGCCAACACCTTGCAAACCATTTGACATTATTGTAATCGATACATTAGGACCCCTACCAGAATCAAATACGGGTAATAGGTTCGCAACTACCATTATATGCGATTTAACAAAGTATCTAGTAACAGTAACTGTGCCAGATAAAAGCGCTTAAACGATTGCATCTGCTATTTTCGAAAGTTTTGTCTTAACTTACGGTGTAATGAATTCCATTAAATCAGACTTAGGCACCGAATTTAAAAATGAAATTTTTTTTGAATTCACTAAACTTTTAAAGGTTAAACACGATTTTTCAACCGCACACCATCATGAAACATTTTCCAATTGGGATGTTTATTTAAAATATTTCACATTTTTGCACAACACAACAACTAACACAGTTTTCGATAATAAATTTTCNTTGAATTCACTAAACTTTTAAAGGTTAAACACGATTTTTCAACCGCACACCATCATGAAACATTTTCCAATTGGGATGTTTATTTAAAATATTTCACATTTTTGCACAACACAACAACTAACACAGTTTTCGATAATAAATTTTCCCCTTTTGAATTAATATTTAATAATAATAAAATTGACCCGATTTATAATGTAGAAAATTACGCGAAAGAAGTTAAACATCGCATGCGAAAGTCGCACATAATCGTTAAAGAATTAATTAACAAACACAAAATTCGAAATAAACTAATATACAGCGTGGCGACGAATAACTGTTACCCAGATATTTTTGAGATTATTTTTCCACAGATTTTACTTTAGTTGCATTAATTAGTTTTTAAATTTTAATCCTTATTTACATTTGCCAGCAGTGTAAACTTTGAGAGGAAAGTTCA
>NW_016167183.1:19896-22128 GCF_001687245.7 Rhagoletis zephyria | reverse complement strand
CAACAATGTTCTTCGTTTAAGAAAATCTCCTTTAATTGAAGGCAATATTTTCCTCTTTTTAAGGAAACCGTACTTAAAAGTAGAATCGTGTTTCCTTAACTTAAGGAAGACATGTCTTTAGTGCTATTTCATTCCCATTTTTTCCTTAAAACAAGTAAATTTTCCTTAGTTTTAGGACACATTTTTTTGAGTGTAAGGTAAACAAGTAATTTTTAGCAAAACAAACCGACTTATATAGTCGGGACCACCTCTGAGACACTACCTTTCCGATGCAAAAATAATTATCAAAATCGGTTGACGTGGTCCAAAATTATGCGGGAACATACATTAAAAAAAATATTCCGACGAACTGATAACCGCCTCCTTTTTTGGAAGTCGGTTAAAAAGGCACTTTCTCTGCCCGGTGAACCTTTGTCAGGGGAGATCGTTGCCTTGAAATTCAGATGGTTGTTTAAAACGACAATATTATGAAATGCGTGAGCGAGACAATGACAAGAAGGCAAAAACTTGCCCTTTTAGCAGGGTTGAGTATAACATTAAACACATTTTTTACTGGAGAGGGGCAACATTTTTAGAAAGAAATGAAATACCATAAGTTTTCAAATTTTCGGTGCTACCAACGCGAATACTATTTAGTTATCATTATTAGATAACAAACTAATTATAAATTTAACTGTACAGGTGTAATCTATGTAGATTCGAGAAAAAAAAAACAAAAAAGTCCAAATCTGCAGTTATTATCTGCACTTATCTTACCAGATACGATGGTGTGCTTGCACCTGTTTCATTAACCATTTCTTATGATGAATGTGGAAGGTGGAGGTATGAGACATACTCTAGTATTGTTTATGACATCGTAAATCGCTATCAACGTGACGACACTTTGGTCGATGGAAAAGGTTTTTGTAAAGGTAAAAATGCGTACTTATGGATTTACCCTGTAGAGAAACTGGATCGGTTCTAGAAAATTTAGAAGCATGACTAAGGGTCGGTGTTCAATGTTTGGTTATCACTACATTGCAGTTAAACATTGTTATCAATGTTTTCGACATCATGCATATAACATGTGATCGATACAACCTGATTAACTCAGTGAGAGAAGCGACCAGTAAGTTGCAAAACTTAAGAAAGTTTTATTACATGGCAGTTGAGAAATTTTTGCACATGCAGCATTATATAGCATGCATTTAGGCGCCCGGTGTTAGCCGTCGCGCCTAAACTTATCCGAAGCTTCTACCTCCGATTTGTGTTAACCAGACGTTCAACAACCGGCCCTAAGTAGTACGCCTAATGATCTCCTGAATGATTTCCTAGGAAGTGTGAATTGTCCACCGCTGCATACCATTTTCGATCTGAATCCCATTTCCTGTAGCTCCGAACAAGTTCTAAATTCATCATCTTAGTTCTGGATTTTTAATAAAAAATCGTTGTATGCTTTGGGACTTATCATTTTTCCTGCGACTATTTTGGGCCTAGAAATTTGCGCATCACTGAATGTAAACATTTAAAAATAGAGTATGTACTAGGTAGTTCAATCTTTCAGAAAACAATGAATTTGTAATTGTACTTGCATCAAAATATATTTTTTTTTCAAAAAAGGTGGACTTATCAATTTTCACAACTATGTACTCTGTACATATATGTATGTAATTTTAAAAAATAAAGTAAAATAGTTTTGTAACAGAGCTACATTTCACCGCCTTTGGACTGTTAAGGATCTAGCAGCGGTCGAACCGGTTAATTTTTCGCTATAAATAACTAGTACTCAACTAGAAATTGCATCCCCTAGTTCGGGTTTTCCCTGCAGGGTACATACATATGTATCTGCTTACATACACATATGAGTGTGTATCTCTTGGGCATGCTACCGCATACGCACAAATGAGTAGAATTAAAGGATGCTTGCCAACTTGAAATAAAAATTTAGTGAATCCACAACCTGGGCTCGCTGTCGTTGATATTTATAAAATAAAAGAAAAAATATTGAAAAGATAAAAAGAAGTAAAAAAGCGTTTATGGCCACAAATCTTTTGTGGTTGTGGTGTTGGCAAGGTTGTGGAAATTTGCATGTGTCATAAATCCTAATTTTGCACCAACGCACAGTGCCGCGACTCCATACAAATGATGGACAAAAATAGAAGGAGTGGTCAGAATTGGCTGAAACTTCACACCTAGAAGTATTATGCCCCTCTAATTTCAAAAATGAAATCGGTTTTTCTGTACCGGTTACTC
>NW_016167183.1:0-19450 GCF_001687245.7 Rhagoletis zephyria | reverse complement strand
TTATTTATTAATAAAAAAAAAATATTTGTATAAATTTTTTTTCCATGAACCATACATTTTTTGGTTTGTCGCATATATCTTTATCAAAGTGCAAAAGTTGATCTTGCTAGGAATAAAAATGTATTTTTAACAAATTTTTAACTGCGACCACTTTTATGTGCGAATCGCCGAAATGAAATGGTATGTAGAAAATAGGTGTACTTTGAGGGGGTGTGTGAGGCTGAATGTTGTTTTTATCACAAAATAACTTATGAACTTCTCTTAGTTGGAGATTTAGCTGTAACTTGACATCAAAACATCTAAGGTTCAAGACAGTCGATTTTTGTATTTTTGTCCACCTTCGCGGCACTGTGCAACGCCAAGGCGACTCGACAGCAACAAATCGCAAAATTATTGCCGACACAAGTTTTGAGAAGTGTCAAAATAACCAGAACGTGGCAAGGCTATGTAACAAGTCGTATGATTTGGGTGCATGCAATACAAGAGAATGAAATGGTCTCATAAGAAAGCGGCAAAGAAAACCACAAGCACCGGCGGGGGAGGAATTCTGCAAGATTGGGCGGTTTGGTAGTAATTTCATAGCTCCAAACATACAAATTCCGCTTCTGTGCAACCTATTTACATACATACATACATACATATGTACATGTGTAATGCATATGTCATACGAATGTAGATGCTTTCGGGCACTGCCGTCTTTGTATGATTGCGTCGAAATATCGCCCGATATGTGGTTACACATATCTACGTATTTACTCGTATAGCATACACTCATGTACATTTGTCCTCCAGGCCATGTACATTTGTCCTCCAGGCAGGCCGCCAGACAGTTTGTTTCCATTTCGAATTTGGTGAATTATTCACTAGAACACTCTGCCTTGCACCCACCCACGTAAACATAAACTCATTTGAGTATTTGCTATTGTGTTGCATGTGTGTTTGCCGAAATGCCTTTCAGGTCATGTATGTACATAAATATTATAATATTAAAACGACGTTATTTATTGTTTCACCTCATTCCTCACGAATTGCCATCCCCTTCGCCGCCTGCTTGGTGCTGCTGTTTAGTTAATGCATTTATGGTCCAACAGCTACCACACAACGCCAGACAGTGCTGTTTGCCAACATTGGTACGAATTTTGGTAGATCTTGGTCACTCCTAAAAATTAAAACATACGCAAATGTAAATATGAGCATTCTGCACTGCAATCCGCATTATTTCCATATTTAGCGTATCTGCCTGAAAATGGGCATACTTACATATATATATGTTTTCCACTGAATTTAGGGTATCTAAACCGCGATCCCAATGCAGCTGTCCTTTCACGATGTCATATGTTGATTCATCCAATATGTTTGGAATACACCTGCCAAATTCCTTTTTTTTCACTAACTTCTGTTATAACTCTTTAGGTAAAACTATATAATTTTACAATTTCAAGTTCTTGCTTCATAAGAAAATCGATCTTCCTAAAACTCAGAAACACTTCCGCCCCAATGCTGTTACCTGTAATCCTTCTGACATCCCTCCTCTGTGTAGGTAGGGGATCAGCAATTTTTTCACTAAACCACACATAGTAAAGTAAGTAGCGATTTTAAGGAAAACCATCTTTTAAAAATGTACATTTATGCATTTATATACTACATACATACACAGTAGTGGAGAATAAATAGGGACACGACATTTTAATAAAGTTTGCCTATTTTTCTTTTATTTCTTTAATATTTATTATTTTTGTATAAAAATATAGCTCATTGTATAACAAAAGACAATATAAATTCATAATTCAAACTTTGTGCAAATTTTATAAAAATTAGGCAAAGTTGCATCGAAATTTTCAACTCTTTAATCAGATTTTTCAGAATTTTTCTGAGTGTGCACTTTTACAGCCTATTAAATTAATAGAATAAAGTGTAAGTTTTCAGTTGCTAAAGAATCGCGTTGATTTTTTTTGCATTTTCTCTGAATCTATTACGTACTTTTTTCCATACGAAAAAAAAATTTTTGAACATACTTTGTGCCTCGGTTCGTAACGCTTGATTGTTAAATAAACGCTCAAGATGACCAAATTACAGTAAAATTAACTTTATTGTACACCAAACACTTTACAATACTCGTTAAAGCAATTAAAACACTTTACAAAACTTGCTAACAAAAGTGAAATTGTAGCTTGCTGATTCGCAACTGAATTTCTGGTGCGCTGTAGCAGCGGCCTTATATATCTGTGCTCGCACTCATGGCAACTCTAGAACGTTCTGCTGTCTATCAGACATTCTCTCATTCAAATTATTTCATATTTTAACAATCTATTCGAAATTTGAGTTCAGAAAACCACTGAAAAGTCACTAGGCACTGAAACGTCTTTTTTCTGAGTTTTAATTTTCAAAAAGCACTAAATGTAGTGCTTACGGCACCAAGTTGGCAACTATGCTTATTGTTATTCGACCATTGATCGTGTTTTAACGATCGTAATCACTACACGATGTTCATTGGGCTGTGTGACCATGAGGTAGGTAGGTACTCCTTGAAGTAAACCCTTGGAATAGTTTTGTGCTACTCTGATTTAAGGCCGAGCTGGAGTACAGTGAAACCTCCCTTGGGCGGACACTCACCGTCAGTCATTTTTTGTCCGCCCAAGAGAGGTGTCCGCTTAATGGAGGGGAAGCCTGTTTTAGAACTTTTTAATGTTTTAATTAATTGAATAGTCACTATTTCTTATTTGAATAAAAGATATTGATATTACATCGTTCAAACAAAATGTGCATGTATTTTTTCAAAAATGCACATTTCATTTATGTGCGAAAGTACATATTAAGTAATAAACTACATAAAACCATAGATTCATTACATAAAAAACTGGGAAATTGTCGATTGACGTAAATTTTATTTTTAATTTTTTTCAGTGTCAGTACCTTTTTCATCAATAGTTTTCATGTTTTTATCAGTCTCCAAGGGTTTCTGACAATTCAAATAACGAACCTAAACCACTGCGCAAACCAAACTAAATGTGTGCATAACAATCACATTTTGTGCGGGAAGTCCCCTTTTTCCATTTAGTAGTCCGCCTATGAGGAGTTCGCGTCCGCTCCACGGAGGTTTTTGTTTGATTTGTTATGAAAAGAAATCTTAATGTCCGTTAATAAGAAGTTCGCGTCCGCCCAATAGAGTTTTTGTGTCAATTTTATGCAAAATAACTGTCCGCGTCCGGCCAAGAGAGTGTCCGCTTAAGAGAGAGTAATTTGTTCCGAAATTTCTACTTAAAACTTGGTATAGGAAAAAATGTCCGCCCAAGGGAGATGTCCGTCTAATAGAGGTGTCCGTTAGGAGAGGTTTCACTGTATTTGGTCCTGCCCTAGGGCATCCCAATGTTAATTGGACCACATGTTCTAAATGAATTTGGGTTAATTTTGGAGTAATCCCTTACCCTTAGGGAGTACTCTTTACACGCGTGCTTGGAGTAGTCGCAATATTTGCAGGGCTCTTGCATATGATATTTAAATACATACATAGTCAATATAGTATCAATTTTTCATTACCATGTAGCAATTGTACTCGTATTATTATGAAACTCTTTTCTACGAGTTTTTAAACCACTAATATTTACTTAGTGGGAACTTTGTCAGCTCCCCTATCACTAGGCCTGCAGTGGAAAGCCTTTTGGACTCCCACTAAAAAAAATTGTGGTAGTGAGAACATTGGCTTTTTCCACTAAAAAAGTCTTTTCATAAAACCACCCAGCTCCAGTATCGCTATCGTAGTGTTAGTTAATAGCGTAATGCCCAAGGCCTCAAAATTTTGAGGATATATAAATGAAAAAATATATAAATGACAAATTTGAAGGAAATTGGAACACAAAATCGTTAATATCGATATTTCTTGAGATATTGGGCTTTGAAGTTGAGTTATTGTGGAATTTTTATAGATTATTAAGCTAAATTGTAAAAATTGGTGATCAACTTCAAAGTCCAATATCTCAAGAAATGTGGATACTAGCGATTTGGTGATGTAGAGCCTTTTTGTAGGAAATTCAATGTCCTACAAGTTTGTGATTTATATTTTTTTCGTGGCTCTTGTTATTTTCGAGATAGAGGCAAAAAAAAGAGAATTTCATGAAAAAATTGGGTTTATTGACCCGTACTACCTCACTGGTGGGAGTTAGGATTACACCGCAATGAGATCTTTTGTAGTGCATTCAATTCTGAAGAAACCCCATCATTGACCAAGATTGTGTACCATAAAATGCCTCTGAGCTGTAGACTTTTGAGTAAAATAGTCATTGTATTTTATATGGGAAATCTTTGCACGCCTTGAGCGAATACTTAACGCTAATATTAAGGGTTCAAATTTTCAGGGAGTCTTTTTAGGTTTTTTCCACAAATAGTCGCAAAAAAGCACCCTAATATGTATACATAAATACTTATACATATGTATGCATGTAAATGTGGATATTATTTTATGGTCCTATAGCTGAGACTTTTGGCAAAGCATAATCGGTATGAAAGTATAAAATAAAGGTTGTGATTTTAATTTCGCTACAACTTAATCTTGTTTTTAACTTAACTTTATAATGCTATAATGCATGGCAACATACATATGTACATATGTATAAAGTAAGTATATAAATATGTACGTTAGTGCATTCCTACCTCTCTAAAAATAATTTATATCACCGTCATGGAAATGTGGTTCCAATTGGCAAACAGAAACGAGAACCTTGAAATAACTATAATCCGGGTTTAGTACTATGTTTTATGCACTACAACAATTTTTTGGATTTTTAGGCGCAGTTTTTTTCCTCATTTCGTTTACATATTGCTTAAATAAAAGCTCTACGATTTCTTGCGCTAGGTCAGTCTCGAAATCAGCTGATCTTACGGCGCAAGTGATACGTAAAATAAACGGTGTTATCTTGTGTTCATACAACGGGTTTTTACGGATTACAGATGAACTGCTGTACATACATATGTACATAATAAGGAATGTATCAAAAAATATCGAAATATTTAGTATATAAACCAGAAGAGCGAGCGAACTTCATCAGAATCATTTTTAACTCTCAACAGAACAAAGATCTATTCAGTGAACATGGTGCGCACAGTTTTCCGAGTTTTTGCATTGATGTTGGTTGTCATGGTAAGAAAATTTTTTTGCCTACTGGAAATTATAAACATTCGAATGTCACTACTTAATTAATTCTTCTTTTTAGACATTCTTTGTAGCAGCAACTGTAAGTATGCCTTTCAAGCTTTAGATCCATTTACAAATAGTTAAACTTTCTTTAGCCACAATTGCCATGGGGTGTACCTGCCATTAGACCAACAATCAGTACTGAGAATATCGAAGGCCTACAGGGCACCTGTCCTGAGCCCACAGAAGAATTGAAGGCGGTAAGTTTTTATGGGTCGACAACTAAGAAAGTAGCGCATGGTATAGTGTAGTAGAGGCACATAGCGTAGAGTTCTCAGTATCATTAAGAAAGGAGCGCACCATAAAGTTTCTGGCACAGATGGTTTAAATTAATCTCTCCTTCATAGACAGTAACAAAGAGCAAAGGCCGTAAGCAGCCTTAAAATAGCAATTTTGCACCGTCGAGCTTTATATTCCTTAGGAAACTGATGTATTTTTTTTTATCGAATGCTGACATTTTTCACAGAGTTGCTATACTCATAGTTTTTATGTTTTGTAATACCCAAATACCCACAACGAGCCAGTGGAGGCCAACAAATTATGTAGTTGAAAATCTACTACTTTCCAATAACAATTTCAGATGCCTTAGCTTCATATTTAACATATTTAACAGAAATTGTTCTATATTTTCAAGACAAGAATAAAGAAATTTTTTTAATTTATGATCATCATTTTTTTTATATGTACCGAACTTGTCTACTTAGAAACAAAGGCATTTATGTATCCTCTTATAGAGATTTACTTCGAGAAATTTTAATATACACATCTTTATTCCACAGTGCATACGCCAATGGGGTTGTCAAGAATTGCTACGTCTGGATCTGCGGTAAGTAATAAATTATGTCTAATAGCCCGAACACAATGAAAACGACGAGCTACAAACCACACAGCTGTCAAATTATTTTAACACGTGCTTTTATGTAGATAATTATTTTGGCGACGACCGGGCTACGCGACGGCTGTGGTTGTGGCCAGATTAGATCTGTTTCTATTTTTCTGGCGACAGATAAGGTTCTTTCTCTTCTTTTATGTCAAACTCATACAAATTCATGATGTCGCTGCCGCGTTCAAAGAAATCATGTCGCCATCGACAAAGCGTTTAGATAATGAAGATGATAAATTGGAAGCTGTGGTCCGTAGCTCGTCGTTTTCAATGTGTTCAGAACTTAATGGATGAAACAAAAAATATTATGCCGAGTTTCCATTAGGCTTTGAAATTACAATAATGTCAAAAAATTCCCAAATGTCACAGGAAACGGACAGATTGTCATTTGGGTAATTACGGGATATTTAATACCTAGTTTTGTCATTAAAATCTCTGTCAATTCAATGTCAAGTGGAAATCCGCCATAAGAGCCGTTCTCGCAATGCGAGCTAACTCATCTTTGGCCGTTAATTTATAACGTGAGTTAACTTGCCACTCTGAAACCGCATCTAAATATTAATTTTTATTAACTAGTTATAAAAGCGATAATCATTGCAGTACATTTGTGACTAATTTTTATATATATTTCTTCTCTTTTTAGTTGCCTGATAAACTTGAATGGTATCCCGCTAGTTGGCAATGTTTTGGGTGGTTTATTGGGTGGACTTGGTGGACAGTCTCCAAGGCCAGGTGGCGCACAAGGCGGCTTGTTAGGAGGCTTGTTAGGAGGTTCTGGTGGCTTGTTAGGAGGTTCTGGTGGCTTGTTAGGAGGTTCTGGTGGCCTACTGGGATCACTATTGGGTTGATCACACACGTATCTACATATATACACTTAGAATTAAGTTTAAGCTTTCGCTATATTAAATATTCAACGAGAATCAAAAAAATGCATAATACGTATATATATTATATATACAAAATTATTTAAATTTGTGTTTTTCATGACCTTTCGGGCGTTCAATTTTATAATAGTGTGGAAATTAAAAAGTTTTATTGAAACTTATGTGTCTGTGTGCGCATAGCAGTAGCTGATGCAATGAAAGCGTTAATATTCTACTTCGCCCGAATTTCGAGATAGCACCTTCGTTGTTGTTATTGCCAGCAGCGGTAACCCTCTAATTAAAGTTTACACTGTGTCAGCCATTACAAAAGGATCAAAAAGTGATAACCATATCAGTGCAGCGGTATCGCATCGCAACGTTGTGCAGACAACGGTGAAATCGTTTCCAAAATTCGGTTATTACCATTGAGGCCATTTCGCTAATTTTCGTATATTACAAAGGAAGCACTGATACTTGCAGCCATTGGAAACGAAATTGCATTAGCAATCTTTAAAACTGCCTAAGGCGCAGGAACGCATTGGGAGCACCGTTGGAAAATTTATATTTAATTTTTTACCTAACAAGTAAAGAAGTATAAGTTCGGGCGAAGCCGAAATTTATATACCCGGCGCACGTAGTAAATATCGTTTTTTCCCCTTTCAGTAAACTGTATGAAAAGCAGAAATATTTTTCCAGATGTCAAACAATTTCGATAATATGCTATGAGATATTGAAATAATGGGAGCAGGTTTGGTGGAAATCGATAAAAGGGCTATCAATATACACTTATGAATGTAGTCATAAGTGGGTGGTGCCACGCCCATTTTACAAAAACCAATAATTTTGTGTTAAGAGATTGGTGTAAGTTGGTGGAATTGTCGTATTTCTGAAATTTACCATTATATGATAGGTGACGGTAATTTTAGTCCGATTTAAAAAATTTTCAATATATCGCTTTTTTGAGCCAAGGTTGATAAATGTACCGAGTTTGGTAGAAATTGATTAATCGGTTACCGAAATACACATATATATAATATGGGCGCCCATTTTCCTAACTAGCATTTTCTGCTGAGAGGTTATTGTAGTGTATCGCTTTTGAGTAAATTAATTTAAATAGGTACTAATTTATAGCAGTTTTCGCATTTCTGTAAATTACCGTTATATGGGAGGTGGGCGTGGTTCTTGTCTGAATTCAAAAATTTTCAAAGGGTTTCTTAGTGAGACTCTCAGCAATGTTCGTACCGAGTTTGGTGGGGATTGGTGAAGGGACTACAGAGATACAGTATTTAATCATAAGTGGGCGGTGCCGTGCCCATTTTCAAAAAAATTCATAACCTTCTTTTTTTATGCCAAAATTCAACTTCGCCTACCAACTTCCAACGAATTGGATCCAGTATTTACGTAAACATCGTAGTTTTTGCATATTTCGAAAATATCGTTACATGGGAGGGGGCGCGGTTATTGTCCGATGTCGGCCCTTTTCAATCCCAACCTACCTTGCATAAAAGCATAAATTTTTTCTCGAGTTATCATGTACACAGACAGACAGATGGACAGACGGACGGACGGACGGAAGGACAGACATGGCTTAATCGATTTATCTGTTCATTCTGAGCATTTATGTATACATTTGTCTATATCTATCTCTACTCGTTTTGGTTGTTACAAACAACCGTTATGTGAACAAAGTTATAATACCCTTGTGCATAAGTGCGCTCGGGTATAAAAATCATATGTGTTTTAGCTTGAAACAAGGAGAATGTGGTTAATTTGTTTTCTTAGTGCAGGAGTTCGTCCTGATCGTGGATCATTCTGTAAGTCGCCTAGCGGTACTTTATCGTTCGGCGGCATCTATTTTTCTGCAGCTAAATACGTGAGATTCCTCATCGTACCAGTTGTTCTTTCAGACTCGCTGAAATCCGACTATTTCTTCGGTGCCGGTACTTGAATGAGCGGGAAATGTGGTTCCTCTGCTCTTTTTATGTTGCGCGACCCAAACCCAGCGTACACGAGGTTTCTGGCCTCCTCAACTTTAATTCGCTCCCAAACAGGTCGCTTCCCAGAGAATACGTTGACATAAATATCCGGACGTTATGCGCTGAGTTTGGGACTGCCGCCCCGCTTCCAATGGAAGTTATAGTAACGCCGCGGATGAGATGCTCTCCTTTTGGTAACGACTACGGCAAACGTTTCAAGGTCTGAAATTTGAGGACATACCCCTGGAGTTTCCGGATGCCTAATGCGGGTTGATGCTTTACAACGATATGGACATAGTGCAGTGAATTAAAATGCAGCGGCTCCGCTGGCTTGGTCATGTCGTTCGAATGGACACCGACGCTCCAGCTCTGAAAGTATTCAACTCGGAACCCGCTGGTGGTAGCAGAGGGAGAGGAAGGCCCCCACTGCGATGGAAAGATCAGGTGGAGAAGGACTTGGCTTCACTTGGACGCGTTTCCAATTGGCGTCAGTTGGCACAGAGGAGAAACGACTGGCGTGCTTTGCTGAACTCGGCCAAAATCGCTTAAGCGGTTACAGCGCCAAAAAAGGCAAAAGAAGAAAAAGAATGCGGGTTGATGTCCTCAGAACTACATAGCTGTGATGTAAAGCAGGAAAAGTTCGATGTTGGGGTTGTGGTGGAAGAGGCTTCGTCGCCGAGCGCTGTCGTGCATCGCAGTGGGTTCCATAGCCTCTTGGAACGCACTTACGAGCGCTACCCCCGTCACAATATAAATATTATTCTAGGCAATTAGCGCGGAAGGAGCTGTTTATGCGCCGAGGTTTCTGAATTTGGCAGCCCTGCGAAACTAATGCGTGTGCGCAAAATGGCGTTGTTCTATACGACCAGCACTAGCGACTTAAATCCAACGCTGGAGAATATAATAAGAGCTGCAGAATTGTATCGCGTATGTAAAAACTTTTACAAGAGAATCAATATTTTGCGGTGAGGTGTATGAGATTTACAACTCCGTAGACATACATATGTATATTAATAGTACAGCAAATTATAATATACAGCGGCTTTGACGTACCACTGCTTTAAAATTATATTTATGATGGCCAAACTTGCCTCTTCATTTCCTTAAAACTATAAATTTGAAAAATTTCCTTAACTGAAAAGTCTAGAGCATGCCTTTAAACAAGACAAAAGTCTTTCGTAAGATAGTTGTGACGCCAATAAAGGCCTTCCGCACATTGCCGTAATTGGGAATGCGGGTTCGACTCGGCAGATGACTAATGCATTTGATGCGGACCCTCATTGCCTCTGGCACTGGAGCCAATGCTCATGGGTATGAGGAGAGGGGTAGAACCATTGTGATTGAATGCCTCTCGCAAGCTAACTGGGGAAGGCTCAAGGCTGTGGTGCAAAAATACAGCGAACAAGGGGAACAGGCTTCACTCTTTAGAGTAGAGTAAAAAAACGGACTGGCCCTGTTTTAGGGAGGAGCTTGGGAACCAAACCACGACGGCATCTAGGACACGATGCACTCAAGCCATTGATGAGGCAGAAGTTGATTTAACCGCTACCTTACGTCCTAGTCCCACCTCTTAGCAGTACGCCTGTTCCCTGGGGGAACAAGGGGCTTCATAAGTTGAGGGGTGAATCGGAAAAACGTCTAAACCGGGTCCTCAAAACAATTTTAGTGATGAACTGGGAATTCTTTCGCTGCACGCAAACATAACAAAACAGGCGAATATGCTCTGCGAAGAGGGCTCCTTCAAAGAATACTGCCGCGGGATGGATGCCTTGGGTCAAACTACTAGGCTGGTAAAAGCTCTGAAGAAGGACCAATCCACATCGTTGGGATCACTCAAGAAGGCTGATGGCTCTTTAACGTAGACTATGATTGAGACTCTCTCTGTTCTTTTAGAGACTCACTTTCCTGCGTCAAGGTACAACTGGTTTATTTCCAGAACTGTGGCGAATGAACATGCCATAAGATATGCTATTGAGTCTTTTGACTATGTGGTGACTATCACATAGCCGGAAACAATCTTATGTCGCTGTTAGATGTAAAGAAGTTTATTCAATACGTTTAGATTACAACACTGTTTGCTTATAATGTTATCGATAAGATAATGAACCGATAGCAATGTCATGTTATCTCTGACAAATACTCTTCCCTTTTTCCTGAAATTTGGCCACGAGCACACGTGTAATTAGCGAACTTAAAATGACCAATAAATAAACCAGTTGTATGTTAAGGTATTTAATTGGGCTTTCATTTGAGGCAAAGGATACCGCAACCATAATACGTAAAGAAGGTGCTCAGCTTTTGTTGGAGACCTTGAAAAAGATTTTCACAGTGTCGATTGCATTTGCCCACAACCTACGAGAGCGGTGGTTGTCGCCTTTATAACCTAAGTTGGTAAGGATGACTATACTAGCCCCAGAAGCTACAGACCTGTTAGCATGACATCCTTTATGGTAAAATGTCGGGAAAGGTTGGTAGAGTTGCGCATTCGTAGGAAGGCGCGCTCATCACTTTCACTGTTTATGCATCAACATGCCTATCAGGCGGGGAAGTCCTATGAGACGGCTTTGCAAAATCTGGTGGCCAGAATTAGCAATGCAATCAGTAGAAAATAATTTGCTTTAGGCATTTTTGTAGACATTGAGGGTGCTCTTGACAATGCCACCATCGACAGCATGTGCAATTCTGCTCTACGGCATGAAGTAGATTCTGTACTGGTAAATTGGATTCGTTCAATGCTGGCGCAGCGGGTCATCAGGATTCAGGCAGAAGGAGGTCAATATGTCACGTGCGGAGTTAACAGGCGATGTCATCAAGGTGGTGGGCTTTCCCTTTTGCTCTGGTTTCTGGTAGTTTCTGATCACGGGCCCATCGCTGCCGTCTATTTGCAGGAAAGCGCATACAATACTGAATATGTATCTTTTTTGTCCGATCAGTTTAAATTTATTTTATTTTATGTTCGTAGGCTAGTCTGATCTTTTGAGTTTTGATGCAAATAAAACACTTGGTGCGATGTAAATGGACTCACCACTAGCCCAACCAAAATTAATGTTCTGCACTTCACTGGAAACACTGGAAACCTGAAGTGAAGTATCTAGGAGTAATTCTTTTTACAAAACTATCTGGAAAACCTCACGTGGAACACAAGACTTCCAAAGCCTTGGCAGCTTTGTGGCAATGTAAACAGGTATTTGGCAAAACGTGGGGTCTGTCACCAAAGAGAATCCTCTGAGTCTTTTACCTTTATGGTCGGACCCATAGTCAGCTATGCGTCGGTGGTATGGTGGAACAGACTCTCAATCAATAGCGTGGGAAGTCTTCTTGTTAAGCTTCAAACAACAATTGCCGGGTTCAGTACGGGAGCTTTCTCTACATCACCTCGCGCTGCTCTTGACGTACTGCTGTGCCACCTTCAGACTAAAAAGAAACGGATGTTGATATAACACTGAGTGGGACGAGGCGGAAATTGCTGGCGGCAGAGATCTGAGTACTTGAGTCCTTTTACCTTCCTTTTATTAGCTCGGGATGTAACTATGTAATATTGATGCGCCTAAAAGATGCAGCGATTTCCATTCTCAAGTTACATACCTGATGACAGTACGAATGGCAATTATAATAGGGAGGTTTTAGTTTTTTGAACTATAATTTTATTATGATTATTAATATTTCCTTTTTTAATATCACAAGTTAGTACGCCACCATTACCTTTGTTGAGGATATTATATAATGTTGAATTCCCTGAAGCTAATACCAGCACTGAGCCCGGACTCACATATTGTCTAATCTTCCTTGATGGCTCCAAAACTGACTCTGGGTCAAGATCTGGGGTCTTCATCGAAGTTGACGGGGATAAGCTTCACTTTTATCTTGGGCTTTGGTCTTCCAGGCTGAGGTTTTTGCAACCCTTAAGGCCATGGACTGCGCGGTGGAAAACAGGAGGAGGGGAATGGGTTTACGTGTCTTCACTGACAGCCAAGCTGCACTTAAGTAAAGCACTGGCCAATCATCTAGCTATTTCCAAACTAGTTCGCCAATATCTAGAATTTTCTCGAGCGTTTTTAGGAGGAATGAAGTTAAACTGATGGGTCTGTATTCTTTCGAGTATAGAGGGTTGGATTTACCTGTCTTGGATATGAACACAACTCTCGAATCTACCTGGTATACAGGCACATAGTCCAGCCTCAGACATCCCATGCATATCGCCTCTTGCCACTGGATCACCACGTGAGTGACCTACTGGATGGATCAAAACTGTTTATTGCGCATTCAATCCTGCTTGTTTTAATAATTTGGGAGGGATGTCATTCACGTTTTCTTTTCCAGACTCCATATCTGTCACGTCTACACATCCTGCAAAGTCTATATCGACTAGCACCTCCAGCGATTCTTCGCAGCTTTCAGTCTAATTATCATCGTTTCTGCGTATTAGCATTGGCGTCGACTGTTACTTGGACAGCAGTTTTCTTAACCTAGCCACTTCGTTTGTTTTCTCCATGCTACCGTCCTTTCACCATTGCTTCTTGCACCTACGGATTTCTTTCTTATAGTTGTTTAAGAGCCCTTTATACTTCTCCCAGCAGAATTTATGGTCGGCTTACATACAGCTTACAGCTTACAGCTTGAAGAGCTCACGTACTACGCGCCTGTGCTGTCCAAGTTTCCTGTTCTACTACGGAGCTTGGATTTGCGTTTAGGAGGGCATGCAATTTTGTATGCTTTGCTGAGAGCTGTAGTGATTAACACCACGTTCTTTTCGATCTCAGCGTGCGTGTTTGGGCTCTTTTATCTCGAATCTTTGCCCCTCTACAGTCTTCCAATAGAGATCCCAGTTTGTAGTTCTGGGGTTCCTCAGGGTTGTTATTTTGGAATTTGGGGAGAAAGCAATATTAAATTCGTTATGTTTCTGATCAGAGAATGATGGTGTATCTAACACCTTCCAATTATCTGCCCGTATCATTTCATTTGTTAAGAGATTCACATCGAGGTGGGTCCAACATGTGTCGGTTCAATACCTGGGTTTGCTACCTCTGGACTACTTTAAATAATAAATTTAGTAAATATTCACCTCTTTAATTGATGTCTGCGCTCACCCAAACAGTGTTATGCGAGTTTGCGTTGGATCCTACCACCAGCGCTTGCCTGCCTTTGTCAGCTGATTCGACCGACCTCTGGAGCTCGGACGAGGGTGTATCTTTTTCGTGACACATGTAGCTTGATGCAAGAAGTAGTGGTCCAGTCTTTCCATTCTAAAGTGTCACCCAGGTTAAATCATCTGTCGAAATTTTAGTATTAATATAAGGGTCTATACTATTTAAATCAGTACAGCAGTTACTTTGCCTGCGCTTGGGCGTATGTTACGTCGTTTTGTGAGGTTAGTCCTGAGATCTTGTTACCCGAGGCTATCCAGAGCTCTTGGACTAAGGTCACAGCGTAGCCGCTTCCCGGTTTATCTTTCGGACCTCCTGCATTGAGCTCTGGTTTCTTCCCAGGGTTGGATGCGTTATCCAGCGCACCCACTCCACATCACGTAGGTTATATCGTGGAGGCGTTACGTACCAGTTGCGATAATAGGATGGAGCTTAAATTATTTAAAAAGAAGGCTGACGTTTTTTATTCGAGTTTGAATATTCGAATGGCTATTGCCTATAACTTACAACTCTTTTTTCACAATTTACTGACATTGAAAAAGCGTTTTGCATTAAAACATAGAATTAGATACTCTTTTTATTCTTTCAAAGTTTCTGCGTAGTTGAAAAAATTAATTTAAGGCAAGAGAAAATATAGATGAAGTCCTTAAATAGAGGTACTTTTTCACAGTTTGAAAAAATATCTAATTTTTTTTCAATACCACACTCAAACGAAGTAACTGAGAACATTTTAGGTATAAAGATGTTCCTCCTTGCGCAAAGAGAGAAACCGGCTTCTAAATAAAATTTTGTATTTATATAATATATCAAAATATTGGCATTTTAAAGTATTATCTGTTACTTACATTCATAATTTTGCTTTGAATAAAAATTGTACTGAAATGTACTGATTGTTTTAGCATGAAAAAGTCTAACATACTGATTCCGCGCATAAAAAATCTGGCAACCCTAGTTTAGAGTGACGTCCAAGATCTCGTCTAGGCCTAGATTATTTTCCACCTCTACCGTTTTGAGCGTGGTTGGGTGGCGTTTCTTGAGGCAATACACTACCCATGCCCCACGCCATTTTTACAATCCTTTCGTATAGAATGTTCTCTGCCGTCTTGTTGGTTTGGAGGATGTAGTGCTGGGCACCCTCGGTATTTATTGCCTTAGCGACATGTAAAACCCTCCAATCATCGTTCGGTACGCCGGAATTTTGCCATTGTTGTAGACGGACTTTACATTTCGCCTATCTATGGGATGCAACTCCTGTCGACAATTTCCAAGGATGCCCCTCCCACAGGTTTGGAAGCATTTTTACTGCTTCCTTTATCCATGTCAGCGAGGTTTCGTTCTTGTATTTAATAATTTTGGCTCCGTTAAACGACCCTGGTCCTTCAAATGTGGGCATGGGAGAAAATAAATTAAATGAATCTTATTGACTCTATATCGATGATGGGCACCGTCTTGCCCGCGGGTAAAGCTCTTTTAAGCTTTCTATATATTTTGTATAGGCGCGTGAATAGAAAGCTCTCTCTGCCGATCGCTGCTCTAGCTGAAATGGGTTTTGTTCTGCATAGAGTGCGCAGCTGAGTGCGGCGAAATTCGCAGGAATGATTCGCAAACATTTGCTAGATATCATACTTAAAAAGAATGAAATGGAAAAGCCGGCTAAATTTTGAAAAACCCCTATTTAGGTATTTAAATGTATTATATATGTATGTATATGCAAACTTGGTAATTGGTAATATGTGCTATAGAAAACCATGTGGATACTGTGGAAAAATATTACAAATTCATATTAGGGCTCGACTTTTCTGCTTTATCTACATATTAGGATATCAAAAATGAAATTACCTCTTAAAATTAACAAGTTATTAATGATTCCTTACAACAATATTTTATTATCAAAGTAGAAAATAAACATTAGCAAGTAATTTTTAAGCAAACAACAAAACCGACTTCAATTCTCATATAAAAAAATATATATATATATATGTATGTATATATATATATATATATATATATACATACATATATATATATATATTTCATGATCAAATGATCGGATCTAAACCAGATTAGTATGGGCCCACCTCTGTGTCACTACCTTTTCCATGCAAAAAGAATTATCGAAATTGGTTGACGTGGTCCAAAGTTATGCGGTAACATATATAAAAAATAAAAAAATAAATAAAAATATTCCGACGAACTGATAACCTCCTCCTTTTTTGGAAGTCGGTTAAAAACCATTCATGAAAACAAAAAAAAAAATAACTTAATAATTACACAAAATAAAAATTACATAATTTGGTTTTGCAATTACTCTCATTGTTGCGTTTGGTATACATACATATGCACATATAACTATATATCGATGGCTGAGTGGACGGTCGACCTATCTCGGCAGCCAGTTCGAAAACGCCCTATCTCAGGAAATTTTTCAACAACGCTCTATCTCAGAAAACTTTTCAAGAACGCCCTACTTCAGAATTTGATTGAAAAACGCCCTATCTCAGCTGACGATTCAAAAACGCCCTTTCTCAGCTTATTTCCAATGTAGTTTCGTTTGGGATAGGGCGTTTTTGAACTGAGATATGACGTTATTCAACCAAATTCTGAGATAGGGTGTTTTTCAATGAAATTCTGAAATAGGGCGTTCTTGAAAAGTTTTCTGAGATAGGGTGTGTTTGAACTGGCTGCCGAGATAGGTCGATCTTCCACTCAGCCATCGATATGTACATTAGGGTGTTCCAAAAATGCTTGTAAAATAAAATAAATAAAATAAACAATATAGAAGCAATTTTTCGATTTAAGTTGTTGAAAAGTAATGAATATCTAAATCCCGGGACTAATCTCGGGATCCTGGGATTGAGATAACGGCATCCCGAAAATCGATCGTAAAAGCGAAAAATTTAACATCCCTAGTACACATGCTTCGTATATATGCAATGTATGTTTGTATTCATGCATGCATGCAATGTGTGTACATTAGGGTGGTCCAAAATAAATAAAGTTGGAATTTTTATGCTCTCACCCCCAAGGATTGTTCTATATCGAAAAAAAGTATACCCCATATTTTTTTATTTTGCAATCAAAAAATATTTAGAGGTCGCTCAAAGCGCTCAAAGTTTTCCATGTATTTTGTATGGGGAAATAAGAACTTTTCGTGGAAATGGTATGGAATTCTTGAAAATCAATATTTTTCGATCGGGAGATTGATTCCCAATAATAAAACCCAATTATTTTTGTAACCATTTTTTCTTAGTAAGTGTATTTTTTAGGACCGCCAAACCCCTAGAAAATGCCAGAAAATGCAATAGAGGGATAAATAAAAAATCTTTATTATTAAAAAATGGTTAAATAAATAACAATTGAATATTGTTATTGGAAGTCGCCTGAAGAGAACCAGAGTTTTTCTATCGAAAAATATTGATTTTCAAGAATTTCATACCATTTCCACGAAAAGTTGTTTTTTCCCATACAAAATACGTGGAAAAGTTGGAGCGCAAAGCTACCTCTAAATATTTTTTGATTTCAAAATAAAAAAAGTGATATACTTTTTTCCATATAGAACAATCCTCGGGGTGAGAGCATTAAAATTCCGACTTAACTTATTTTGGGCCACCCTAATGTACATACATTGCATGCATGCATGCATGAACACGAACATACATTGCATATATACGAAGCATGTGTACTAGGGATGTTAATTTTTTCGCTTTTACGATCCCCCGATTTTCGGGATGCCGTTATCACAATCCCAGGATCCCGAGATTATTCCCGGGATTTAGATATTCACTACTTTTCAACAACTTAAATCGAAAAATTGTTTCTATATTGTTTGACAAGCTCTCCTACCATAAAATTAATAAAAAATAAATGGGTTTGAAACCTACTTTTTTATTTAAAGTAGTACTTTTATTTTTCTCTCTGACGTCAGGATTTATTTTGAAGGACATTGTAATTTCAAATATATGTGACCTGGTCTACGAAAAGGGAGCTTACGTGCGAAAGCTAGTTTTCTGTGAAAAAGCTGTTAAAAGTAAGCAACTCGTTTCGTCAGTTTCTCATTATCTCGTTAATTGTTCTCCGCGCCGGACGTCCAGTAAGTGTTGTTGTTGGTCCAGTAAGTGTTGTTGTTGGTCGGAATATTATTATAGTTCATCGTGTAAGTTGCTAGTGTGGAACATTTAAAAAAGTAACACTGAAGAAGTGACGTTTACTGTTTCTGTTGATTATCGTCTTCGCATTTCGCATGAAATGAAACATGAGTCACAATCTTCGCAGCTTAGTTTCGGATATATCTAAAGTAGATATTGTGGCTCCATTGCCGAAAGATTTGCCATCGAAGAAACGGAAGGCAAAAACTAGTGAAGATGTTCTCAAACCAGACGAGGAACCAGGTCCATCTTCCTCAGGATCAACACGTAAAAAGATCTCAAGGAAAACGACAACAAAGAAAAATACATAAACTACTCAGCATTATTATTTTTGGCCCATAATACGTTTTTCTAGTGTATAATCATGTCTTTATAGCTTATAATTCAATGTATTTTGTTCATTACCAATAAATTATATTTTGTCGTATTTTTACTCTTCTTTCTCTACATTTTTAGTACACTTCTAAGCAAGTTAGGATTTTCTGCTTTTCACCACGTGAAAAAGCATCTCATCTTCCATCCGAATCAACCAAAAAGTGAAAATTGATTTTTTGACACCTAAGCCCCCTTTCCGTAGACCAGGTCACATCTGATTAGTTCCACAAATTATTTAAAAAATTCAATGCAATGTAGAATAAAAAAATGAAAATTAAAATTAAAGAAAATTAAAATTTTTGGATTCCCAAGTACGAAAAGGTAATTTTTTAAGCTGATAAAGTTAGAAGGACGAAATTCGAGGATGTTATCTAGTTTATAAAAGTCCTTAACATATAATTTTTTCAAAATCAATATTGCGAAATTTCAAGGATAGAATTTTAAAATGACATTTTCAATATTTACCAGCCCTTCTGCACTAGAAACTTGAATCTGTTTACATTTTACAGAATTTCCTCTTTAATTTCATACCCATACTTCTTCTCTAAGCATATTTCACTGAATTTGTTTGAATAACTCAGTGAGAGGGGAGACCAGTATGTTTGCATGTATGTATTTAAAAAAAATATTTATTGGACCAAAAAGTAGTGGGTAGGCACTGTGGCCAATGTTAATCAACTATTACCACCTCCGCATGGTTGTAAGCCATGCAGAGTCCGCAGAATGCTCCGGAAGCAGTGTCCGGAGGATGCATCCGACNCATTTTACAGAATTTCCTCTTTAATTTCATACCCATACTTCTTCTCTAAGCATATTTCACTGAATTTGTTTGAATAACTCAGTGAGAGGGGAGACCAGTATGTTTGCATGTATGTA
>NW_016167182.1:9368-22129 GCF_001687245.7 Rhagoletis zephyria | reverse complement strand
AAGCAGCAGTCGACGCTACTCACAACGATTGGTGGGAGGTGGGAGGTGGTGGTAGCTTTGTAGTGCTGCCTGCTGCCTGCTGCTTTAGCTCAGTTTTGCTACCCTTTTCTCAGCAAATACTAGCCAGCAGCTGGAGCAGCAGCAGCATTGTGGGCTCATCGAAATCGCAGTGATGTGTCTGTCAATACTCGTACTCGCACGCGCATCAGGCTCTGATTTGATCAGTTCGCTGGAAACATTGCAAACGTGGCATTTTGACGATTTCATTTACTTTTATTTGCTGTCTAATGTTTTTGCTGTGCATTCGTGACATTTTTTGCGCTTAACAGTGTTGTTGGATTTTTTATTACCACCACACACACAGCGTAGTAAAGAGAAATGCCACGAAAAAATGAACGTACGCAGGCAGTGACAGAAATTAAATATTGCAAATGTAATGTAAAGCGGGGAGTAGGCGGCTTTTATTTCTTTATTATCACACAATTTTTTATAACTTTATTTTACATGGCGCTTTGACACTCACTCAAACACACTAAAATGCGTACATATGTACGTACTATGGGAGGTTTGAAGTATTTATTCCCTGCCATAAAAGCGACTGGCCTGGGATCAATACGGGATCCCTCATAAATAGGCGTGCGACTAATACCACTTTTAATTTGTTAATAGGGCACGAGCTATTGCTTTTTTCGAGTATTTCATACCTGAGAGCTATGAAAAGAGATTAGCGACTCAATTGAATTCGAACAGGTTTGCTGCCCACTTCGTACCGAAAATTAACTCACTGAAGGCAGACGTAAGAATTTCACGATCTGTTCATTTACTGTCCGACAGTCAGGGTGTGGCAACCTACCAGCAATCGACAAAGGGACAAGGCGCCCAATACAATTCGATAGAGGGAATGTAAAATTCTTAAAAAAAAAGCCGATTAATTGCTCATAAATTTAGCCGACAAAACTGCGGACGTACATATATGTACGTATATGTACCTCGGTCTATTGTACCTCTTCAAAAATTTCTGCAGAGGGGGGCAATTGCCACTGCGTAGGGCATCGCCTTGTTAAAAAAGACAGTGGAAAGCATTGATTTGGTAGTAGATGAGAAACCAGTACCGTCCCTTTTCAAGCTAGTTCGGCGGGAGTTCTGAACCAGATTTTTTTTTTTTTTTGTGCCGCCGGGTATGTACAACATAACAAATACACGAATACCAGCCAATTTATACGCGCATATATTTGCGTTTGTTGTTTCTTCAAGGCAATTACGCTGTTTGCAGACGTTTCTCTCTGTATGTTATATTTCGGCTTTTATTTGTTTAATATTTGTGCGAAAATATTTACATTTTAAACAGCTCACGCATCATTAAATTCAATAATTTCGCATTGATGTTGATTAGATTTACACCTGAGGCTGTATTTTTTCATTTGATGCACTGCAGCCTAAGGTTTAAGAAAAAATTTTGTATTGATAAAATTATAACAATGGTTTTGTACTCATGGTGCCGTGTTTTTTTTTTTTTTGTAGGAACAGTAATCCTTCAAGGATAATCAATTAGTAAAACAGAGAGAATTTTGTATTTTTCATTAGTTACGGCTTTTTGTATTTCAGCGACGATTAGAGTTATGCCCTTACCATACCATACTAACCATATTCAACTGCTAGCCACATCAAGGTGGAGGCGAAAATAATGGCTATTTTATCGATTACGCCATCCTCATTCCAACTGAAGCAACAGGGCATATTGGATTTTTTCTACAAGCTAAGATTTCTTACGCGGGCGCTGGATTGCACCCAAAGAAGGCTACCCGTCCCGAAACTACCTGTGAAATATTTTCATGATTCCGCAACAGAGAATCCAATAATACATACACTTGTATCTCACAAAATATATATCTATTTTCAATATTAAAGATTTATTTGTTGTAAAAGTAACTATATAGTCGGGACTTAAACATCAAAAAAAAAATACATTAATTCAAACAATGCCACAGAAGCAAGTAATATGCATAGACGTTTCGTAATTCATCTGCGGCATTATTTATTCGCAAAATATATATTTATACAAGTAAGTATGTATGTACATATTTCATTTTCAATTCATTTTTGCATAATGTAAGAACCATTTAACAACGACAATTTTCAATGGGCCTAAACGCACACTTCAAACAGTCATATGATTAACATATTTTGTTGCAAAACTGCTTAAAATGTAACAGTGGGTAAGACAAATGTGTCGAAGGCACTGCAGACCCTTTGTCGCTGATGGCGAATATATATTTAAACGAGTACCGCGTGAATGAGTGCTTTGACAAGAGCTCGTGCGCAAAACGAATATTTACACTAATTTACACAAATCTCGGTTTTGTCACATTATTCACTAAACTAAACTCGTACACAGTTAGCAATGGACAAGCACTTGCACACAAGCAAACACAAACAAACATAAATTGTTGGCGTCGTTAGATGTTGCCTGTCCTTCATTGTCGCCGCTTATTTATGATGCAAATGTTGAGAGTAGAGGGCGGGCCAAGAATGAATTGGCTGGTATTGTGATACCCGCTAAAATCCTTCCCAACTTCTTATGGGCATTTGTCATCATATACATACATACATACATACGTACGTACGTACTTTGTTAGTTAGTTGAGTTGAACTGAGCTGAGTTGTGTTGTGTTGAGTAGCCAGCGCATAATTTTGTCCTGCTTAAAGTCACTTCAATTGTTAGGCTCTGCGCGTATTTAATTTTGTTTTGAAACTTGCCTTGTAGAGGTCTTGTCGGTGGTTGTTTTCCAACACTGGCTGTTGTAGAAACTGCTGCCGCATTTTGTGCTTATTATTATTCATATTTTAGTATTACAATGCGGCTGTTTTGGTTAGTAATTACTTATGGGGGTGGGCTTTGATAGAAGCCAAGATAAATGTTGGTTTTTTCCACTGTCCAGTTGGAGAGCCGAATTTTGTTTTATTGACAAGAAATACTACATACGTACATATACAGGGTGTCCCAGATCGGGATCAGGCTGCTTGCGGCAGCAATAAAAAAAAAAGATGTCCTTTCCGACTCATCTAATACTAAACTCGGGTTCAGATAAGGCTACTCGCAAACATGTGATTACTTTGAATTGTTACTGGAAAAAATATTAGAGGTTGCATAACTGAACTCTTAAGGTACAACTTTTTAAAAGAGCCCTAACCGCCAAAAAACGTAGGCGACATTTTTTCAAATTTTTTTTTTGATGCAGAATCGCATATATGTAGATGCTCTAAGGGCATTTATGCATCAAAAAGAAATTTTTTTAAAAATATGTCGCTACGTTTTTTGGCGGCTAGGGCTCGATATAATCACTGACGTATGTATGCCGCCGCCAACGATATCGTCGGCTCGACATATACTCCAGTTTTTACTCTTCTTTTTTCGAAATGAGATAGAGAATGAAGGAAATTCGCCGTACGCCTCTCAGTCTAAAATACTTTTGCAAGGCAATATCGAAAAAAAATTTTTTCTTCTGCCGGACATAGAGTTCTCTTCTTCAAATTTCTTGTTATATCCTCGGCATTTACCGAAGTTTGATGTATCGCTCTTTTCTGCCTCGTGGGCGAATTTTTTGGTGTTCCAGAGTTTCATTGGCCACGAGTATACCGTTCTTGTACTTATCAACCAGATCTCAGTTCTTATTACTTTTATGTACCCACCCACCCTATTGTCAGCAATTTAAAGCCAACCAAAAATCAGCAAACTTTTGCTAAGCAAGTATTTCGACTATTCCATTAGAACTATTTAAAAATAATTTTTCTGCCGAATGTAGGCGCACCGATAAAAAATATAAAAAGGCGACCCATAGATTCGACGCTAGGGGTTTGGGTCAATTTTGTTTTTTTTTTGTTTGCTTGTAAAGTGGTTCGGTCTTAGCTACATATTTGTATCCAGCAATTTTTGCCTTGAAATCCAATGAAAAATGGCGCTTGCCAACACTTGAACAACACAACAAGTTGAACTTTGTAAGCTCCTCAGAAGCCCAGAAAGTGCTCGATAGGATACCCGTTGTTAAACGTAAAGGAAAAGTAAGGCCGCATCTACTATGGCGGGATCGGAGCAGAGGGACATATGTATGTAGGTACATTCGGTGCTTCTAATTGGCACTAGCCAACGAAATGAAGGAACGACTGGAGTGCAATGTGGAACTCGGCCAAACGGAAAGAAGAAGAAGAATTTAAGATATTCATGCCTAAAAGAGTACCAGAAATTAACTGACAGCTGCCCACGTTGTCTTACTTTGGTCTGTTATAATGAAGTATCTTTTTGTTGAGTGTATATATTTTCTTGCTTTGCTTGTTGCTGTAGGAACAATTATGTCTAGAAATAAATAAACAACAGCTTCTAATTTTCATAGGAAAAATATTTGGAGGACCAAAGCGAAAAAATAGATAAACAAAAAAATAAAAAGCCAGCCTTAAAAATAGGAATAATGAAGGTATATACTACAAGGCAGCGCTACTATATAAATATGTGTATGTAGTAGGCACTATGGCGTTGTTCAGGGAATGACAAACCGGTAAATGCACACACACACCCACACATTTAATGTAGGGTCGTTGATGAAACACAAGGTTACCATGCCATTGCTTTTTATTGTTATATACTTGCAACGAAATTATAACAACGTCCATTTGTAAGCCAAAACCAGCACTTGAGTTGCGTGGCACAGCAACCATTGCAACAAACACAATAAAAAATAAAACAAAGTTATTTTCTAGAATTCAAAAGCAGTGAAACTAACACAACAATCAACAGGAAACAAGAAACGAAAGCTGCAGCTTCACACAAATTGGACACAGTAGACGAATTGTATGTACTATGTTTTTTTGAAGAAGGCGGCAAAAGATGAGGAATGAGCGATGAGACTCACAACTATTCCATTACCGAAATGAGAAAATGACATGCGAATTTCAGACGACGGCCTAGTTAAGCGCACAGCTGGTTCAGAAAGCTGGTCGTACGGGTGATGTTTAGCTAGAAATAGTATACATATGCACATGTGTATATGTATGTATCTAGGAACTATATGTACAAATAATTGCGAACCGGCTGAGTAGTGCAACTCTGGGGAGATAAGACGGTTTGAGCCTTAACGCTCCTTCTTTCCTTCCATAGCCTTTCTTTGTCGCTCAACATTTGGTTGCTGTCGCTTTGTGTTTCTTTGCTTCGCTTTTTTTCATTTCTTTTCTAATTTTTTTTTTTTCCATTCACATCTTTTGGAACTAACTGACTGCCCCTTGGCACTTCATTTTTGTTTGCTACCCGACGAAAAAAAAACAGATAGTAAAGCGATTTCAAAGGAAAAAGCGCAAAAAACGACAGTAAGAAATTTGAGCTGGAAACAACAACAACGCAGGTCGTAATAATAATGATAAGAGCCTGTGCAAGTGTGTGTGAAGTGAAAAAAGAGGAAAAAAACCAACAACAATAACACTCTAAGCAGGTCAAGTGTTGGCGTCAGGTGGCCATCAGCCACCAACAATCAAACAAGTTGTAAAGCAGCGAGACTTACGCTGACTAGTAAGAAGGATGTTGGTGTGAAGACAACAGCAGCCGAAGCCGAAGCAGAAGCAGCAGCAACAGCAAAGGTGCAAGCCGCAGCAACACTTATCACCGCAAACAACAATGCAGCGCCACACCCGGCGACCGCATAAAAGCCAAAGTCGGGGAAAGGTGTTTGCGAAGGTGTCGAGGAGATGCGCTGTTCCAAGCGCTGCAGGTGCGATACGCTGAGGCACTCAAAACTACAATGCGCCGTTGGAGAAAAACGAAATCAACTTGAAGCGCTGGCACTTGCAAGATGACACTTCACAAAAATGCTCTGTGCACGCAACTGTGCGCTTTTACTTACATGCATATGGACCGAAAAACACATACTACTTAAGCAATAAAGGAAAGAAATACTTAAAACAAAATTTAGAAATAAAAAATCGAAATGTTTAAAAAAAAGCTTAGGCAGGATACTAAGCGATTTCAAGGCGTTTGTGCAAAACAAAAAAGCAGACCATCATTGTCGACAATCGCTGGAACTGTTTGCCTAAATCAACGTAAAACTAGTGCCTAAAGCGATTTTTTAATATTTCCAAAAATTTAGCATACCCTTCCGATCCCATCCCAAGCTCTGACCCAGCCTGCTCGCTCCTGCCTTAATCTTGCTGGCTTCACAACTCTGCACAGATATGTAGTATGTATGATGGCAACAAAACAGGCGAGATGATAGCTTTGATGCGTTTGCTGAGATAAAATTTATTTCGAAGTGTGAAATGCAAGTACGTTTGGTCGGAGCCATTTCTTATATGAATTTCCGGTTGATGCTGAACATTTTTTTAAAACGTGGGATCGCTGTTTGTCGTGTTTTTTTTTTTAACTTTTTCCAAATGACCTTCCAGCTTCCAGTTTCCTGTAAAAATTCCTGTGCCAATTGTGAATTGTTCTTCAGAGAGATTAATTAGAGAACGGAATCGTTTTAAACAAATTCCACAAGTAACCACTTTGCCTGGCGTTGTCATTTTAAGCGCTGCCATTGCTATTCTTTCTTTTTCCAGCACTTCTTTGATTGATTCTTTGATTTTATATGCACTAGACTTGTGATTGGATTACTGTTGTGCTCATAATTGAGGCAGAAAATCTTCCGCCATCCAGCTTCAACTCCATTTTCTGTGTAAACTCCCAACCGTCCTAAGGGCATCCTTTTCCAACGTCTCTGACATCATCTTTTCCC
This sequence comes from Rhagoletis zephyria, assembly GCF_001687245.7. Lineage (NCBI taxonomy): Eukaryota > Metazoa > Arthropoda > Insecta > Diptera > Tephritidae > Rhagoletis > Rhagoletis zephyria. The sequence goes on along the minus strand of NW_016167182.1, from coordinate 15,374 downwards.
ACATTCAGTAGGCTTCTTAACTCTACGTCGTCTGGCGGTAAAGCGCAAACAGGCTGCTTCCAGCTCCACTTTCATCTTTGCTGGAAGACCATGCAGAGTTCATTCTTAGGACTTTCCACTGGGGTATGGAAATTGTGGAGTATTAACCGAACTGCCTATCAAAACATTTGATATAATAAAACTTTCGGTCGTACACCCGCTGATCTTCAGCGCGAAGGATGTCAAGCTGATTGGTTTGAAGCTTTCTGATAGCGCATAATGATCCTATCCTATGAAGCCTTCGTCAGCTTTTTTTGACAGTGGGAATGGCGCCAAATGCCATATGGGGCCTAGAATCTCTTATTAGAGCTATTAAAGTCGTCCAACTCCTCTGTGTTGCAATATAGACTGGAATCATTTCAAGTCATGATGGTATATCGAGAATTAACTTCAGAATAAAATATGTTTTTCTTCTTGAAAAATGAATGAACACGTATTTTTTTAAATATCCGTAACATTACTTTTGCATTTTTTTTTTATTTTTTTTTATTTTGTATTGTGGCAATTTTTTTTTAAACGTTGTTGCTGCAAATGTTACTGTAGTCCATTTGTTGTACTTTTTTTTAATGATCAATAAAAGCAAAAAATTTTGGTAAACGATAACAATAATACGATTATATGAAAAAAAAAAAAAAAAATTTTGGTATTTTTTTGCAATTGATCAATAAAAGTGAAAAATTTTGATAAACAATAACTGTAATACGATTTCATGAAAAAAACAAAAAAAAAATATTCTCAAAAAGCCAACCTTTTTTTCTAAAAATTGTACGTACTAATTACCATAAAATTTGGTTTGGTATTTTTTCGTTTTATTTTTTTTTTTATATAGAACCTCTTAAATACTAAAATTTTAATTTAATATATCTAGTTGTTCCTTAAATGAGTTTTTAAAATGTTTGGCTCTTCTTTAAAATTAAAGAATTTTGATTACTCATCGGTACGTGAGTGGCTGGTCAATGAGTATCTGGCCCGCGTCCATGTATACGAATAGGTGCCCTATCCAGCAAGAGTCTTTTAGGGCTGTTCACCTCATGCGAGCGATCCCACGAGAAACTGATTTCTGTGCATTTTGTTGTGCTTCCCTATACACTTCTCAGGTGGTGCTCAGGCGACATCAGAAGGCATCCTGTTGCTATCCGGAGTGCTGCGTTCTAACAAGTCTGTATCTTTGTCCACTGCATTCAACTAGTCCCCCCGCCAGAATTGGTGTGCCATCGACGTGAGTTGAAGCCTAACCTCCTTCGTGCAGGTAGTGAAGAGGGTCACCGTTGATTTCGTTCGAGAAAGGTTCTAAAGATAGCCGTTTACTTTTGAGCAGAGGTCATCAGTCTATTCTTAGACGTCAATATCGAGAAGTAGTCGTCAACGCATAAGATCAGGGAAGTTCCCTCGGGTGGCTGAGGGATCTTCGAAATGTATACGTTATATTAGTAAATCGGAGACGATACTACTCAGTGGAACCTCTTGTCTAGTTCTTCTACCTTTGAGGCTTGGTCTCAAAAAATTACGGGCCGATGCTCTTCTTTTCTGATTTTTAGTTCCCCTTTTTAGAAAACTCCTGGATCTCATACGAAGTTTGGTAAATTCAGCGTTCCATTATGGAACAGCTTTCCAATGTTTTCTTCTTGGCGGACAAACTTAAACATTCGAAGAAAAAAATTAAAGTACTTGCTTCCTTGCACATTGCCTTTTCACTTGATCTTAAGCTTTGGAGTTAAGGAGTATGTAGTATTCTCATTTCCAGGAGTCCGCCAAACTTTTCGCATTTTGCCTTTCGCGGATTCCGGCGCCCTTAATTCCGGCGGCTTTAATTCTTAGAAGAAATTTCATAAACCAATTTCTCATGAAAGACCATCCCTACTTTGATGTGGTTCGCCATTTGTTTTTGGTAAATGTTAGATTAACCATTTCGTAAATTTTTGTTTAGATGGAGTTTGAAATATTTTAACATTTGCTTTATAGAATCTTTAAAAGTAAAAATTTCTACTACCAAAGATCTCTTGATCTTCATTCCAAAGACCGAGAGCAACAAGAATTGAGAAGGGTTTGAATGATACCAACTTTGCCATTATCTACAAAAGGGTTGATCCTTTACTTAAAAAGTAAAATAAGGTATCAGTACCAATAGTTTGAGAGTTTATGGGCTTCAAACGCGTAAACTTAACTTCCAAAAACAATCCCGAAAAAAAAAAAATTTCATAAAAATGCGGACTATTTAAAAAAAGCAAGGAATGAAACCGATTCAAAATAACGTTCCGGTTTGGGTTTCGGTTTTGCCAAGTGTTTCGGTTTCGGTTTTGGTTTCGTTCTTCAAAATTTATTTCGGTTTTGGTTTCGGTTTCGTTCCGGTTTCGGTTTTTCACAGAAATTTTGTTGATATCATTTAAATCACAATGTCTTAAACGTTGAGGATAGAAAATCGAAAATTACAGTTCACTGATAATATAAACACTAGGTTCTTTCCCTAACAATCCGGACCGGATTTGGTAATTAGAGAATAAGAGAAACATTTTCTTTCAAAAATGGAACAAAGTTCAGAAGTACGGAAACGCAAAAACCCACATTTCGTGCCCACAAGTCGAGAAACAGCTGATTCACGTTGTTCTTGTTTTTGTCAATTATACCATGTTCTGACCGACATCGGAAACATGTTTTCGTTGCTAAAACTGGTTTTCGACCTAAAACTTGTGTTTTCGTCCATATAAAATCTGTTAAACGAAAACCAGTTTTCGCTGAAAACTACTTGAAAACTCACTTTCCACTCATTCCAATCGGTGTCTTCACTAGTTTTTTTCGATTATTTATCGAAGTGGAAGTCATATTTTATCATCTTTAATAGGCCATTTCGGATTTATTGTTAATTGCCTGGCCAAAGCAAAATAAGAATGAAAGTTAAAGGTTGTAAATGTAAAGAAAATGAAGGAAAAATGTTTTGGTTGTCGGTCAGAACATGGCATTAAATGCAAACACTTGGAAATTGAATTTTGGTTTCACAAATTTGATTTTAAGTACATAGATTGAAAATACATCCACAGGCCATTCACTTTTCCTTAAAAGCACCAAGTAAATGCAGGCAACATGTAAACACAATACAGCTGATATGCACTTTGACACTTTATCCATTTTTACTCGGAGAAAATTTCGGGCTGTTGCGGGCAGGAAGAAGAATACACTTACGATCGAATACGCTCGAATTTTCGCTCTCTATTACCCATTTTGTTGAGTACAGGCATGATTTCTGGGCTATTTTGGGCACACGCGGGATCTCGCATTGCGTACGGGAAAGAAACTACTTAAATATAATTAATCGATTATCGATTCACAACAACAAAGTCATCAGCAGATTTTTGCGAAAAGTTACCTTGCCATACTTATTTACTACTTAACAAGAATTTTAGCAAAATGTTGCTGATTTTGGTTAAATAAATCATTTATTTCAAAGAAATTTTTATTTATTATTTTTGTAAATTTCTTGGAAACCGATTGAAACCTGTGATTGAAATGGTTTCGGTATCGTTCCTTTTCAGGTCAAGATAACGGTTACGGTTTCGGTTTCGGTTTTGAAAAACGAAACGGTTTTAAACGGTTACGGTTTCGGTTTGGGTTTCGGTTTCATTCCTTGAAAAAAAGTAAGGAACTAAAGATGACTCTTGCGATCGCTTTAAGTTTTTTGATCCACGCAACAGACAATCCATCAGCGCTCTATGGGAACTCATTCCAGCCACTAGCAGATTTATTACCCCTTAAATTGCGCTCAAATAAAAAACAGTGGGAAATTTACAAGGTGTGTCATAGGCAAAACACATAAACATGGATATATACCCGGTCAATATGTATTTGTGTACAATTCCAAAGCCTACAACAGAAAAAGAACAAAAAGAAGGTCGCATATTTTTTTTACTACTAAAACCGGGCGCTTCGTAAAGGCATTCAAATATTTAGTAGCGAAAGCATAAGTTTTCGCCAAGGCTTTGCTGCTACCACGAAATTGTTTTGGCTTAATGCAAGGCATAAATCGCGAAAATTTAATTGAATAACAACACAAATCACATTGGACATACATACATATATATGTATTTATATGCCTGTCTTGTCCCTATGTGCGTACGTCGAAAGTAGGCTGCAGCGTGCAACATCGCCGGTATAATAAATTATAAAATAGACAGCTAAGAGCGCGAGCGTAGCGCATGCGCATAAGTGAGATATGAAGAGTGGAGCCTACGAAATATTAAACATTTGTAGAGCTACAGTTTATGAAGAGCGTTTTAGCGTTGTGCCTCGCTTGCTCTTTCTACAGTAGCTCTTGCAGGGATATATTACTCTTAGCGTGGAGCAACCATTACTCCCCTCACCACCTCGCAGAATGTGCACCAACAAATGTCCACTCAGCTGCAAGTGCTGGTTGCACAATTACTGCTGCAGGTCGTTCGACACAAATGTTGCACTTAATGCTGCGTTGTGGTGGGCCCAACCTGCAGCCGGGCAGAAAACCAAAGATTACAAAAATAAAACATACATTCACACTAACAACAACAACTGCTGCGGTTGTTTTGGTTTTGTTTTTTTTTTTTTTTGTTTTGTTGGTGCCGCATTCGCACTAATTCGGCATCGTTGCAAATAGGAAATATTGCCGGGCTTAAATGGTGCAACATCATCGGTAGCAGCATCGGCGGCAACGCCGCACCTTATCAGGACGATGCGTGCAAATGCGATTTTTCGCTGCAATTTTGTTGCTGCAATTGTTATTGTTGCAGTTGTTTGTATTGCTGCTGTCATCAACATTCGATACATAGCAATGACGTCACATTTGACATTGCGCCGCTTAAGCTCTGCGTGGCAGCTGAGTTTACGGGCAAAAATGCGTTGAGGCGATGAGGCGATGAGGTGAGAGGGGTGGTAGTGGCGTAGAGCGAGAAACGCAAGCGTACACTTGCTGGAGGCGGAAATTGGTCGGAGGTCAGACAGGCACTTTGTCGCTTGCCATTTGCACTAAATGGGTACGAATTTTTGTTGTTGTCAATTTGTTGCTGCATGCATGCATATGTACGTACATATATGTATGTCGTTTATGAGTGAAGGCAAGCCCTCCAGCATGTGTGTATCAATGTAAGTACGTACGTACATTTTTACGTTTGTAGATTTATTTGTACTAGGAGTGCCAGTTACTGTTATTTTTGAAGTTCTTTGGAGGACTTTGATACATATCGATAATTCGATGAATTTCAAAAACACTAAAATGCGACAACTTAACAAAATTCGTTAACGGGACTAATTTCAAAAATTTTCGATAACTTTTAATAACTGTGCCTTTTGAGGACTCGACAAATTTCGATAGCTCAAAAATGTATACTTCTCAATAAAAATCGATACCTCGATAAACTTTGCATACCTCTATAAATTTCGATAACTAGGTCAATTTTTATAGATCCAAATATTTCGAAAGCTGTCCACAAACTTTGATAACTCGTTACAGTCCCGTAACACCATAAAATTCGATAAGCAGTGATAACTCGATAATCTTATTTAACCCTAAGTTTCGATAACTAGATATATTTTGGAAATTCTCCAAAAACTTCGATACGATAAATCGACAAATTTCAGTAAATCAATAAATATCGATAACTCGATAACTTGAAAGAACTAGATGCATTACGATAACTCGATAATGACAATACAATAAATATCGATAACTTGATAAATGACAAATTTCGATAACACCATAAATTTTTATAGCTCGATAACTATCTGTATATTTCGACAACTAATTTTCTGTATCTTGGAAATCTTGGAAAAGACCCGCGACAAAAGGATCGACACTCACCACCTATTTGTCGACTTTAAAGCCGCTTTTGACAGCACTAAAAGGAGTTGCCTATACGCCGCTATGTCTGAATTTGGCATCCCCTCAAAACTCATACGGCTGTGTAAAATGACGTTGAGCAATACCACCAGCTCCGTCAGAATTGG
>NW_016167182.1:0-8854 GCF_001687245.7 Rhagoletis zephyria | reverse complement strand
CCCCCACTGCGATGGAAAGATCAGGTGGAGAAGGACTTGGCTTCACTTGGCGTTTCCAATTGGCGTCAGTTGGCACAGAGGAGAAACGACTGGCGTGCTTTGCTGAACTCGGCCAAAATCGCTTAGGCGGTTACAGCGCCAAAAAAGAAGAAGAAGAGAATTTTCTGTATCTATAAATTTCGACAACTCAATAAAAATTTATCAATTTGCGATAAATTACATGGATAGCTCGATAAATTTCGATAACTATGATCTTCGATGATTCGATAAATTTCGGTAACTTGATAACTTTCGATAACTAAATTTCTTACGACCAACCAATTTTGAAACCATACCAAACTCTCCTCATCTACAGAAAAATACCTTTCCAATGGTGTACTTGGTTTCGAAATCAGCTCGGTCGAGTTGCCAAACGATAAAATTTGTGAAGATGCTAGAGAGCGTGAGTGTATGTGCATGTGAATTTATTTGCCCGAACGCTCGCAAATTAGTGTGGAAAACTTCGTTAAGCAGCAGGTATAAACGCATTTCGTCGTAATTGTAAATGTGTTAGCACAAAAACAACAACCAAATAAAGAGTGCTCTCACATTATCGCTAAAAATACATGCAAATATGTTTGTTAACTTCTGCAAAATAGCTCTTACGAGTATAAAAAAAAGTAATAAAAAAACTCTTTATTTTTTTGCAACATCTATTTATAGCGCAAGCGAAGAATTTTCTGCATCGTTCATTACCAACCATATTTTTCAACACCTAACTTTGTTTTTTATTGCATTACATTTGCTTTTTCCACCCCAACTGCAGCATTCTACATACTCGCTCGGCATCCTTAGCGTCCTCCGTACGCCCGCAATCTATTTTTGGCAGCCAGTTGGGTGTTGTTTTGAATATTCATTTCTAAAAACGTTTGATTGTGTATGCGCCCGGGAGTATGTGTTTGTATGTGCGTATGCAATTTTGGCAACATTCTGCATTTTCTCTTTACACATGTCATTCCTTGTTTTCGTTGTTTTTTTTTTTCGTTTTGGCCGTGCCACTGCTTTGTGTGCAGCCAAAGTGAACTGATGCTGCTGCTGCCGCCGTGCACCGGTGCGTATGAGTGACAAATAAGTATCTGTATGCATGCCAATATGGCAAAATAATTTTCAAAGCATATTTATTAGCTGTTGACAACTATGTATGTATAAATCTACAGTGTATCTTTTGTGTGAAATTAAATTTATTTAAGTGTGTTCCATGTATTTACACTTGAATAATGCTTTTGAGAAGTAGAAAAATTGAGCGTCCAGAACTAAATTCGTATGGGTAAAAGAATCATTCTTTGGAACCTACATTATTGCAGACTCTTCTACCAATGCTTAGCCTTGTTTTCCAAAGAGCAAATCTTTCGAAGTTTTTTTGTGGTATCAGCCCAAACCGACAAATGATAAGAAGAAGAAGGTTTTGGTACTGGAAATTCTCGATACCCTTTTTCACCACCTGGATGAAAGAGATAAGAGCACAGCTAGGTATTCACGTCGATCGGGAGAGAATTCTAACGGTAAGAAACCCAAAAAATACTCAAAGTCTTCTTCGACTGCCTGCTCTCCTTTTCGACGCACACAACTGAAATTGTCAATAAAGCACAGAACTGCAATAAAGTCCTCAAATCGCCGGCATCATTTGGATCAAAGACCAGGAGTCATCTCGCTCGTCTTACTCGTCTCCGGACTTGTGCTGCCTCTGCTCATAAGACAGCTTCACCTCAGGCCAGAGTGATTGCTCGACTCGCTGGACTTTCTCGAGTTGCTCAACTTCCACACACCATTCTTACTTTCTTCCTTATTGTCTCTCATAGCTTAGACAACTGCTCGCCATCTCAACCTGCTCATCTTGGTCTTGCTCATTTTGCTTGCCTTGCTCGTCTCGAGGGAGACCTCAAAGCCGAAGCTTTTGCAAGTTGAGTCTCCATTCTGCTCGGGGACTGGCAACCTTTGACTAAGGACCTAGGGGTTGTCAAGCCTGCAGTTCCGCAAAGTCGAATTCCCCTAGAGGATGTCAGGGAGTACAATACATGACGCAACCACTAGACAAGAGTCTGTACAGACAGGCTATAAACTTAATAAGCTACAATCTCTCTACTAATCTCTGCGCTATTGCGTGAGACCAAACCCGTACTTTTTAAGAAAAAACATAATCAAAAAGCTTATTTTTCCATATAGAAAGTTTGTATGTCCTACTCTGTACCGCGAAAGTTGCATAAGACCTCCAAACCCTTGGCCACAGCCCTTGTGATCTACGGCAGCCTTCTGTCAAAACTGCGTCCGCACTTACGCCAACGTAATCGGGAGTATCTAATAAAGAAATAGCTGACTAAGTATGAACCCCGATAAAACTACTGCTTTCAGTTTTGGAGCTCTAACACTGTCCCTGGATGATGTGGGAGTAGGAATTTCTAAGCAGAAACCGTCTACGAAACTTGATGTTGATGGATTTTTGCCCTTCTCTTCGAGAACTGCCCTGCTCGAGTTTTTCCTCTAAAACGCATTATTAATATGTGTTTTCTTCGAAGAAATTTGGATTTTAAAGCTTTATATTTGAATTTATTTATTTCATGTCATTTCATTACTAATACTCTGAATAATTCTGAATTATGAACTACATACACATAAGTATACAAATGTATGTGCATGCAAATCTCTTAACGCTACACATGTATTATATTTTGATTAATTTTCACTTGCGTATGCAAATATACATATGTGTACAAATACATATATATAGCTATTTCGAATTGGAAATGAAAAATGTTGCTCTTTCCAAATAATTTCACACACATTTTTCGCAAAATATTTATGTAGCCTCTAATTATGCTTTCAAATATTTTATCCATCAATTGCAGCAGCTGTCAATCAATAATAAAAATAATAATAATGCATCAGAAATACGATTTCTCTTAGTACTTTAGGGTTGGCCAAGTTATTTGAAAAAAACTTAAAAAAAATTAGCCAAGTTCAAACTTTAATCTTCGTAATATTTCCGTATCATACAAAGTCTAAGCCTAACTATATATTAATATAGATGATATTGATATCGATAAATTTTTATACATTTAACAAAAGGTATATTGATAAATCAATGAAAAATGTCGAAACTGCAATTTAATTTTTTTAAAGTTATGCAAACTTGGCGATAAATCAATGTACAACTACTACATTTCTTATCTAGTTGCATAATCTTGTTGACATACATATATGATAGCAAATTTAACAGCCTTTACAAAAACAAAAAGATATTTAAAATTGGCCAACCATATTCAAAGCACATCGCAATTAAGTGAGTACACTTTTTTCAGATCACAAAAATGCGAAAATCGGCTAAATCTCAAAAACTATTTTACTTTTCTGTATTCCGATTTCATATTAGGACTCAGTGGAAAATTCTCTATAAAATTTTGTAGAAAAATATCGCGACTGGCTAACTATATCGAAAAAGATTGTAATTAAGTGAGTGCACTTTTTCAAATCTCAAAAACCCAAAATTCGGCTATATCTCAGAAACTTTTCTACTTTCTTACATTTTAATTTCGCATTCTGATTCTAGAAAATTTTATTGAAGGAACTCATTTTCTTACGTGTAATTCCTATGTAGAAAACTAAAGGCTTGACGCAGGGCCTCTTACAATTGTCCTAGAGCGGGGAGATACATGAAGGATCATTACTATCCCAAATGGTATAATTTCAGTCTTATTCGTGTAGCATTGCAGGATTTTTTTTTTTTGGACGTCTAATATACATACACATACTATATTTCTCTAAAACGAAGCCTAAAGGTATTTTCTGTCTTATGTAGTATGTTTCTTAATTTTCACACAAAAATACATACATACATCTATATAACATATCCAGCAATTTTTCAAACTCCACATGCAAATATGAATGTAAACATGTTTTGACAAATTTGAGATTTAAATTATTTTAGTTATTTGGACTTTACTTTGATACGAAGTAATGGAAGCTAATTAGTTATCTCGTGCCATGAAAGCAACATTTAATTAATAATTTCTAAGCATTTTCTGTAGGAAGTAATAGGCCAACGTATGTATCGTATGTATATCACACCCTGAAAGAGTTATGAAGAAAACCAGAATGCCGCCTGAATCATATCAAAGCAAACTTTCGACATAATTGTGGGCATTTCGATATCAAACGTTTCTCGCTTCCCAGCCCAACAAAAATACATAAGCCCTTAACAGTCATTTGCATATTTACAGAAAAAACTTTGCATATGATTTTTCTGAAAAAAAAAACTATTTAATAGAGTTTACTTTTCCACTTTCATTCATGAAACTTAGAAAGTATGAATCCTCTAAGAAATTTCATTAAAATTGCAACTTTTTTTACTAAAATATGTATGCACACTTGTATGCGATATTATTGAAAGCTAATAAAGATGCTCGTATTCGGCAAAAAGTTGTGTAAAAGTGGAAGAAAAATGTATGAAGTAAAGACATTTTTATTCAAGTTTGCACGTACATATTTGAAGTCTAAGCAAAATGATTGGATTTTTTTTTTATGTGAGCAAACTAAAATGCATACGTATCTATATGTATGTATGTATGCATGCAGGTACGCACATAAGCCAACACATAAACTTTCAACGAGCAATGCTTTCGTTTACAGTTCTTTAAAAATATATACATATCTACATGTACAATCCGACCAACTTTTTGGCTTTTCGACGAAAAAAAAACTCACAAATCAAAGGCAATTTTTAGCGAATTGAAACTTGCACTTTATCGTACTAAAATTGAATGGGCTACAAAATTGCATGCTCAGCATTTTTCTAGAAATCGAATTGAAAAATTTAAATTTCGGTAAAAATTGTTTGGTATTATTTTCCAAATTTTCCCGAGTTCTGTATGAAATTAAAAAAAAAAAATATTCTAGTGCGTTTCGCTGTTGAATGTAGTAGTAGGTATATTTTTTTATAAAAAAAAAAAAGAAAATTTTGGTTTGGAAAATATAAGTAAATCAAATTGTCAAAACGTCAGGGTATGCATATTTTTGACGCTGACTGTATGTACATACGTATACTTAGATTAATTACACGTTTTATGTATGCGAATATCTGCGTCTATGTGTTGCAGCAGATATTGCAAAATTCATTTCGGGGCGAATGTGCAAATTTGGTTGAGTGCACAAATCTGTCTGTAATAGCAAATTTGACCTAACCTCAACCCAACTCTATTACCGCTACGCATGATTCCTGTTTCATCACTACATACGCTGCCCCAAAGCACCCATTATATAAAGAGGAGGAAGGTAAAAGACATGCATACATACATATGTACATAAATACGAATCTACATATAGCGGTTTTTTTGCGCTGCGCTCTACTCAGCTCTGTTTTGGTATCTACGATCATGCTTGTTGCTGTTGCTGCCGCTGCTGCTGATATTGCTGTTTTTGTACCCTTTATTAAAATATTCATATGCGCCCACTCCTAATTAACGTACGCATGGTTTCATCCGGCATACAAGTGTATGAGTAATTAAAATATGGAGTCGATGTATTTCATAGAATTGAATAGGCAAATATGCATAGATATGTACATACATAAATAATTCTATATTTGAACACAGCCGAAGTCTCAAATGAGTATTAAAAATAAACATACCAAAAATGCGACTAATACACTTTGGGATCAGCCGCAATGGGATATGTGACTAAATCTAATTTTGATTTCTTTGTATCGATGAGACTATTCCTTTTGGCGACCTCTAAATAGTTTTTGATTTCAAAATAAAAAAATAAGGGTATAGAACAGCCCTGGGCGGCGCCTGCCCGGCGGGCGTATTCGCGTATACATACACGCTCTGCTTTAGAAGGTAGCGAAAGCTTCATTCAACCGCACGACTTGTTCGCACGCACACAGTGACATCAATTGAACGCACACTACAAAAATTCTCTGCCGAAGCTGCCCAGCTCTGGTATAGAAAAATCCTAGCGGTGAGAGCATAAAAAATCCGACCACCCTAGTGTGCTACATAACTAAATTTATTTACATACTTTTGTATGTGTGTGAATATACTCATAAGTATTTCTATATGTTTGCGTGAAGTGCACTCCAAGAGGAGTAAATTTTTCCTACATAAATTCTCAACCAGTTTAACTTTAGCATAAGTATGAATGTATAAATGTATGTGTGCACTGATTTTGCAAATTTTCAAACGAAAGTTAATCAACGATTTGCTGCAACTGGTTTTCGTTAAACTTCACTCTGAATATTTTGTTCTTGGAAATTTCGAGTTTTCTCAAATCGACTTTTAAATACCCAACAGGCATATTTACACACATATATGTAGGTACATATTAATGTAAAATTGAACTTTAACGCGTTTTTGCATTGCTGAAAACTACCCTTATATGGAAAGTCTGAACGGTTTTCTCAAATTTTCAACAGCTTTCTTCGGAAGGCCAAAGCAGTGTGTGTACTGATTTTTGTAGACTTTGTTTATAATTAAGTTTCTTCCTAAAAGGCTATTGCACTTAAATTAAAATTCTGAACATATCAGCTTGCATGCTTAGTTACTGAATTAACCCAGTTTTTGTAATATCAAAAAATTTGTTACTTAGGGAGTGTAGAGTTGTTGCATAAGCAAAATTTTAAAGAGAGCTTACTGAACACTTCATTTGATAATCCGATATTTTTCAGGCAATTTTGGTAAAAATAAGGGTTGATATGTAAGGAATAATGTACAGTCGAAACCGGTTAGTTGCAATCCGATTAACTGAAAACTCTGCTTAATTAGCATGGAAACTCGAGCCATAATTATATTTTAGCTTTTTTATACAAATTTCATCGGTTATTTGAGATTTCGGCTAAATGAAAAAATCAGTTAAAGGAAACAACGTTTAAGTCCCGAAATTCGAAAATACACTCGTTTCGATCCGTTTAAATGCAACTGTTGGTTGAACTCAATTTCATAACACAAAACGGCCCTAGAAGTGTTTTCGCAAATAAGTGATCAGCTGATTTCATAGAATTTGTCGCGCAAGCTGACTTAGTTCGAATTTTGAAATCGAGTGATCAAAATTCGTATAGCTAAAATTTGGCGATTTAAGAAAAATTGCTTAATTGGCTACTGTTGCATTTAACCAAAGTTGTGCTGATTGAAAACCTTGCAATTCACCGGTTTCGACTGTATGTATATATGTATATTAGGGTGGTCCAAAAAGTAAAGCCGGCTCTCACCCCCTAGAGTTGTTCTGTATCCCAAAAATATACCCCATTTTTTTATTTGGAAATCAAAAAATATTTCAAGGTCGCTCAAAGTTTTTCATGTATTTTATAAAGGGGCAAAAAAAATTTGTAGAAATTGCATAGAGCTCTTCAAAATCAATATTTGTCGGTCGGAAAAGTCTGGTACTCTTCAGGAAACTTTCAATACCATATTATACCCGTTGTTTATTTAACTATTTTTTAACACTAAAGATTTTTTATTCGTCCCCCATTGCATTTCTGGGGTTTTTGGCGGGCCTATAAAATATTGTTGCTATGAAAAACTGGTTAAATAAAGAAGCGGATATTATTATTGGGAATCTCTTGAAGAAAAACAGAGTTTTCCGATGGAAAAATATTGATTTTCCGGAACTCTATACCATTTCTACATATAAAATACTTGGAAAACTTTGAGCGCTTTGAGCGATCTCTAAATATTTTTTTGATTTCAAAATAAAAAATAATAGTAAACTTTACCGATATAGAATAATCCTATGGGGTGGGAGCATTAAAATTCCCACTCTACTTTTTCACAGGCATTTTTGGACCACCCTAATGTATGTATATAATTACACACGACTTTCCAGTTTGCCAGTGCAGCTAATTTCCACCCAACAACAGAACGTAAAATCAAAGCGTAAACTATTAATAGACTAGCGTCAGGATAAAACACATACGGCCTGGCTAGCCGTAGAATATGCGCATGTCGCAATCTGCGATGGCGGGAGGAGGCCGTGCGTGGAACTGCGGTTGTTGCTGCCAAGGCAACAAGTTGCTATGCTTGCTTGCAGCGTAACCTCGTACAGATGCAAAACCTTAGAGATGTATGTATGTGCATACACTGTATATTAAGGAGTCCCCCACAAAAATATGTTGCGTGGATTTTTTACGATATTCAATGTGTTGTTTATGTGTAACTGGTCGTCAATTGAAAATTGTATTAACTTTTGTGTATTGAAAATGTTCTTCATGGTAATTTTTTTCGTTAATTTCATTCATGTAGCTCATTCTACAACAAAACCCATGTAAATCAAAATCTCAAACTATCGAAAACTTCAAGGAAAATTCAACAAATTTTCGACAAAGTTTCCAACTTTTCAATAAGAAATTTTATATTAATTCAAGTATTAAACTTTTGTGCAAGTTTAAGCTCCTAAAAAGTCGCGTTGATTTTAGGTTATTTTTTCAGCTGACGATGTTGTACATTTTCTTCCATAAAAAAAATTATACGTATGCAAGAAAATGCTCAACGCCGTCAGCAAAATAAAATTCTACAAACGCGACGAAATTTTTCAGCAATTTAAAACTGTACTTTATTTTCCTAAAATCTGTACTTTGAAACCGCACAAAATTCGTATTAAAAAATTTTAAATTTTGATGACATTGTATTTTCCTTAATTTTGCCCAAGTTTGGCGATTTTGAGTTATAAAAATCAACGAAAAAGTTTACTATGAAAATATTTTAAGTATCGCAAAAAAAAATCAATGCAAAATACTTTCGTAAGTGACCGTATGTAGTTACATGTCACAGCATGAACTTCTAAGCAGAGACTGAAAATAAAAGTTATTTTAAAATTTTTGATATCAAAA